>NW_022589758.1:7922400-7998715 GCF_004348235.1 Phoca vitulina | reverse complement strand
GGTGGCTCAGTTGGTTAAGCGACTGCCTTCGGCTCAGGTCATGATCCCAGGGTCCTGGGATCGAGTCCCACATCGGGCTCCAGCCCCACATTGGGCTCCTTGCTCAGCGGGGAGCCTGCTTCTCCTTCTGACCCTCTCGCCTCTCATGCTGTTTCTCTCTCGCTCGCTCTCTAATAAATAAATAAATAAATAATCTTTTAAAAAAATAAAACCACAATGTGCCCTCTTCTCTGGTCCTTTCTCTTGCTCTTCACCACAGACCCTGGTCATCCTCCAATCCTAGCTGGTTGTGTTCCTATTGGCAGTAAGAATAGCCAAGTATCAACATACTCCTGTCTTTGAGCCACTTGAGGGCTTCCTCATGATCTCGACATCTTTACAACCCTGGGACCTTACCGAGAAGGCACTTAACATTGCAGGATGGTGCTCGCTTCGGCAGCACATATACATTGCAGGATGAATGCACCTGGAATCTCAAAGAGATGACAGAAGGCAGCCTGCAAAGGCTAGGTTCGGAATGTGATTTTGCAGTTGGGATGAAAAGAAAGAAATAGAGAGAGTGGCAGTAATGGACCTCTTCTCTGAAGTTACTAGACATCAAGGACAAGAGGGAAATCATTTCTTGTTCATGTCTCCTCTGCCATAACAACTCACCATTGGATTCTTTAATGTCAAGTGTTCTCTGGGTGCACTGAACCTGGTTTTTATCAAATGAACACCTGTTCTATTCTTGTTCCGTAGAACTTTCTGCCAATAGAATACTCAGTGGAAAAGAAAAAGAAAGGATGGATGCCCATTACCTACGGCATCTCCTACAAATGGGGAAAGGGAATGAAGATAAGATTTTCAAATTTCAACTGGTTATTTTCAGTTTCATAAAGTTTTGAAAGTTTTTGACTCCAAAGAGAGCTTGTTTGGGGCACCTGGGTAACTCAGTCGGTTAAGTGTCCGACTCTTGATTTTGGTTCAGGTCATGATCTCAGGGTCGTGAGATCGAGCCTCACGTTGGGCTCCACACTCAACGGGGAGTCTGCTTGGGATTCTCTTTCCCTCTTGCTCTGCCCCTCTCCCCATTGATGCGTGCACTCACTCTCTCTCTCTGCCTAAAATAGAGAAATCTTTAAAAAAAAAATAACAATAAAAAGAGCTTGTTTGACACAATATAATATTTGCCATTATTCTTCCAAACATAGCTTAATGAGAACTCGCTGTCCATATTTTTAGACATTTTTTACACAGTTCCCCAGGCTCATACCTACACTGCAGGATCTGAGATCAGAGTACAAAGGCAGGTCCATCCATATACCATTTAAAACTATAAATCAGGCTACAAACTGTTAAATGCATTCTATCCTCCTAACTTGTAAATATCTCACTTAGTCACCTGAAAGGCCAGGTTCCCATTCAGAATGCTCAGACTCTGTGAAGCTCCATGCAAAAACATGTTGGCACGCCAGGGCCCTCAGCCACCCCCTTCTCTTTACTCACACCCCCACCAGCAGCAGCACCTTGACCACCTGCCAGAGCCCGGGCAGAGTCTTCCATCAGGACGATGGGACAATAAACAGAGAAAGAGGCCCCTGTGGGCCCTGGAAGTGCTCTGAGCAGCTTGGGCTGGAAATTTCAAGTCTTGGGGATACAAACTGTGTTCCAGAAGGGGACGCGGGCACACATCCCCTCAGTGCTGCAGACCACCCACCCAGTGGCGAGGGGCACAACTGTTCGGAGAGGCTGAGCAAAAGGCCCTTCGAAACCAGGACCCAGGGCAGGGCTCCTCTTGCCCAGTTCTAAGGGCTAAGCTGTAGACCTTATCACACAGCTTACCATTTACATCCTTTCACATCCAACCTACCCAAATAGATTTAAACTACAAGAATTTTTTTTTTAAAGAGAAATATAGGTGTTGGAGATGAGCTACCTACTGCAAGTGGGGGCCTTGACAGCTTAAGCAAAAAGGAAAAGACCTCAGTTAGGCATTCTTAAATGAAGTAATTTATGCAAGTTCGTTTGTTGAAGGAGACAATGTTTTTCAACATGTCCAATTCCAGGAACATTTCATTGTGTTTGTATTATACAAAATTCATCAGGTGATATATGAATTTCAAAAAAATGTACTACATTACACAAACAGGAAAGATCATTTGTCTTCCTAAGGAGGTGATAAATACCACATTACACAACAGACTGCCTCACTGATATTATTAGCCACGAATTCCATTTGCAGTTTACTGCTCGTCTTAAAGGCTTAGCATTATTTACCTGTACTAACCCCCAATCATAACCACTCAGACAATCGATTCTGTTTAATCACTGATGTTTCTGAAATGGGGAAAAGGCTGGATTATTTTTGTTTGAAGTTAGCACAGCAAGTCCCATAGTATGGTATAATTAAGAACAACCGTTTACTTTTTCTTAAATTCAACACCCCTCACCCCCACCTCAAAAGCTAGACATTAAAGTACTAAATATAATGATCTTGGAAAACCAAATTGCTATGTTCCTGGCAGCCCTTCCCTGGTTTCCCTTAAACATTTCTATCTGAAATGATGATGAATAAAAAAAGGAAAAAAAAAAAAAGAAACCTGGAAAATACACAGCTGTCCCTTCACTGTATGTTCCACCTAACCATCAGCGTTTCCGTTCGAGTACTGAAAAACAGTCCCTCCCTCCTTCCTCTGTCCATTTTTGGCTATTTTAGATTGTTACCTGCACTGTTTCAAATGTCCATGGGGCACACCATGTAGGATCATGAGACACCAGCCTGCTATTTTATGTCTGTGAGTTAGTCTCCCCACGTAGATTGGGGGATGTTTCTGAGGGCCTTGGTCATCTTGGTATGTTCGGTATCCCCACCAGGGCCCGACTCACACAAGTACCCACAGTGTTACTGAATAAACGAATGATTATCTTTTTTGCCCTCACGAACTATGTAGTACTGACAGGTGGTCCTGGCATAAAGAATGTCTGCCTCAGTTCCCTGTGGAAGCGGATTAAGCCAGTGTGCCTACTAGCACAAGGTTTCGAATCTAAGACTTAGAAAGTCTAGATGTAAGATCCTGGATGATTCCATTCAAATCCCACTGGATAGAGGCTGACAGATAGAGAACTCCCAGAACTTGGTGGCAAAGACAAGACTGACAAGGCACGCCCTTGCGAAATCTTTTCTAAGACACACTTCATTTTAATTACATTTTATAATCATCAGGGGACTAGGCTTGACTATGCTTTGAGTAATTATACAACATTGCACTTAATACAAGGTTGTTTTTTAGAGGTGAAATTAAAAAGCCATCAGATCCTGGAAAAGCTTAGAAGGGAATCATTCTGCAAGGGGTTGGAATAGGTGAGCAATACAGTATGGCAGCTGACAGCTTTCTTCTGCCCCCAGCTACCTACTCTTTTAAATGTGTTTTCACCCTGTGAGCCGCCTGTGACCACTCCTGGGAAGAGATGAGCTATAAAGTCTGAAGACAGACAGGTAACTACGTGGATTTCATTGCTTACCTAAGCACAATTTTGTGGTCACCAAAAAACTAAGTAAGTAATGTTTCTTTTTTAAGGTGGTGCACGGAGCCTGGCTGAACATATTTACTAGCCTTTGAATTGTTCCCAAGATACAGTTTTTTTTTTTTTGGTCGATTTCATATGCTGAACTGTTCTGTCCACAAACGTAATAGACTTAGATATAACTACCACATTTGATATTTTATGCACAGCATCTTCAGTAATGTGTTGTAATGTAGTTGTTTAGCCTACGATAAGTAATCCCACACAACTTAGCTGTTAATTTAAATGTTTAAATTTAAAGCCTAAAAATAAATTATGGGGACCCCTGGGTGGCTCAGTCAGTTAAGCGTTTGACTCTTAAGTTTAGGCTCAGGTCATGATCTCATGGGTCATGAGATTGAGTCCCGTGGGCTCTGCGATCGGAGGCAGTCTGCTTGGGATTCTCTCCCTCTGCCCTTCCCCTGACTTGCGCATGCACGTGCGCGCATGCGCGCGCTGCCTTTCTCACTAAAATAAATAAATCTTTAAAAAATTATATAGTGGGCCATCAGAAAAAATAATTTCATCTAGAGTGTGATCAACATCTTTCCCTTTTTTTAATACTCTAGAATAAAATACAATTCATTGGCATTCTGTGGCCATCTGTATATCTTTTTTAAAGTACATTTTTGGCACAGCCCCGTCAAATATCACTTTCTCCAAGTCCAAAAAAGCTGCTGTACTCAGAAACAGGCCCATGAATAAATGAATAACTTAATGTAGGACAACACAGGCATTTCAAATCACTGACGAATGAATGGACAATTTAATCAAGGGTATTGGGACAAATGGTGATCACAATGGAACAAAACAACCTCACACAACTCCTAGCATACCAAAACCAAAACAAAAAATCCCCGAAAGACCCTTCCTCACATCCTACCAAAAAAAAAAAAAGAAAAAAGGATGCTAGATAAATGAAAGAATTAAGTATGAAAAGCAGAAGTTTAAAACACTGGGGGAGGGAAAAAAATATATATATATGTAAGATCAGGCTAGGGAAAAGTTTCTAAAACAAGACCAATAAACACAAACCATAAAGGAAACAGACTGACAAATATGACTACAATAAAAAACTCATGTGCATCAAAAAATGCCATGAATAAATGAAAAGATAAAGCATGGCCAAAGTTGGTCTCCTGATGATTACAAAATGTAATTAAAAAACAAAGTGCAGCTTAAAAAGATTTCACAAGGGCAGACTGGGAGTAGATACTCGTAACCATACAAGCAACACAGGATTATTATCCTGAAGATATAAACACAACAGATCAACAAGAAAATAAAAGCTCAATAGCCAAATGGACAGAAGACATGCATTTTTCCAAAGAGGAACACTGGCTAGCCAATTAACTTATAAAAATGTGCCCGACCTCATTAGTAAGTAATCAGGTAAATAAAAACTTAAACCATTACCATTCACACCTCCGGGCTGGCAAAAATTTTTAATTCTAACAATACCAGGTGTTGGCAATGGAGGAACCTCAACTCTGATGTCCTGATCGTGTGTAAATTGGTACTTTGTGTAAATTTCCACTTTGGAAAGCAATTTAACAACATCTAATAAAGTTGAAGCCTGAAGAAGCAAACCTGTGAGAAGGTCCTGGAAGAGTGGTTTGTTTTTAAATGAGTCTACCACGAGGTGCTATTTCTAAAAGAATTGTAAATTTAAAGGCCAGGAGCCAAGCAGTAGGGGGTAGCAGATAATTAAAGAAGAGGTGTAGGTCACCTGACAAATGTTGCCAAGTACCTTTCTAACTTCTGATGATTTTATTAGCCCTTCACATGCAGTGTTGTTTTAAAGGGGTGATGTTTTTAAAGGAGCTCTTTGGCGCATAACAGAAACCCACAATAATGTTATTTTCCAACTTCCCCATTGCTTTCTTCCTAGTAACGTTAAGGTAGCATTCTGATTCTTCCATGAGGATGTTGCCGTTAGTCTTCCAAATTTTGATGGCCTGTGGATTTCAGCCAGGTTAAGTGCATTTGTTCCATGAAAGAGAAAGCTGGTCATCTCAGTTTTTTGGTTGTTAATTTCTTTATATGTCAGTGCCAAGTTGAAACATAAACTAGTCACTATTCTTACTGTTAAGTTGAATCACTTGCTAAGGCTTTTGTAGGTTACTGGGTCTTTCATACCCAAACTATCAGATACACTATCTTTTTGATGATTTACATTCCATAGAATCTCCTTTGATCATTTATATTTTCATTCTCTTTATTGGGTACTGTGTGCCTGCTCAACTCTGGGGATGTCAAGCTCCTTAGCGCATGGTTCTTACTCTCCAGGAGCTTATATAATAAATATCTAAACTTAACCGATTTTAACACACAAAGAGTTCACCCAAACCTGCCTTAAATGAGTCTTTCTAGGACACATCAAAAATACCCAACCTCCGTACTGCCCTCACTTAATTATCATTTAATATAGCCAGTTACCTTGAAGATGTGTGGAGAAATTGGGAGAGAAAAAAAATGAGCATTTGGGAGAATTACTGGTTTTTAAAAATTAAGTAAAACCAAATCTGAATAATTGTTCTTGGTGAGTATAAAGACTGAAGAGGGCGTGGCACTTAGAATTCCTTAAGATTCTACCACACGATTTCTTGTAAAGGCAGCAGTGGCCCAAAAAACTTGAGTTTGGCCGCAGTGGTATAAATTATGACTTTGCATAACTCATTTTTTGAAACTTGATTCTTGCTGGTAAATAATAAAAAGCTAACATTTGAGCCCTTACTCTGTGCCAGGCACCAATCTAAGCCTCACAACGACCCAGAAGAAAGTTGCTATGGATTGAATGTTTGTGTCCCTCTACATTCCTATGTTGAAATCCTAATGCCCAAAGTGATAGTATTAGGAGAGGGTGCCCTTGGGAGGTGACTAGGTCATAAAGGTGCGGCCCTCATGAACAGGATTAGTACCCTTATAAAAGAGACCACAGAGAGCTCCTTGACCCTCCCACTACATGGACACAGAGAGAAGAGAGCCATCTATGAACCAGGAAGCTGGCTTTCACCAGACACTGAATCTGCCAGCACCTTGATCTTGGACTTCCCGGCCTTCGGAACTTTGAGAAATAAACTTGTTTATAAGCCACCCAGTGTATGGTATTCTCTTCTGGCATCTCGAATGGATGGAGACGGAGTCACCATGATTATTCCTATTTTACAGATGCCCAAAAGATGGCCAACATCCCAGAGCCAGGAAGTGGCAGGGCCAGGATTTTAAGCCAGTAGTCTGGGCCCAGAGCCTCTGCTCAAAATCACCTTCACATTCTGCACCCCATGAGTAAATCGTATTTGCAGGAGTCAGCACTGCTTGTCGTGAATGTGAGGAGTAAACTGTAACATCACTAAGTATGTCTGAAGCACTATTGACTTCTAGTTCTGGAAATTTATAATGGTTTCTCAAGCCAGGTCTTGATCCTGCTACTAAAAGCAAGGAGTGAAGTAACAATGCTGACTTGACTTCCATGTGCAACAATTCAGTCTTGTGTTTCAGGCTCCCTAGTTACCAATATGTTTGCCAAATGGCACCTTTCCTAAGTTTCCTGAATGATGTTCCTTCCAGGGAGCCACTGACTTTGGCATCTCATAGCCAAGTAGTATATCTTTACAATTCACAGTACTATTTTACCTTATGAGGCACCTGTCAGTGCTTTGCTTTTTTCCTTCAAGATTTTACCATCTCTTCGCTACTAAGAGGTCATCTGTTGACTGCTTCACTCAAAATGCAATACAGGGTTTTAAGATTCAGTCTTCACATATTTGTCAGTTAAGATGGACAGTCTGTGCTACTATCCCTGAAAAAGACATACTTCCTCGCCTCTCAGCCTTGGGCTTGGCAATGCAATGTGCTTTGACCAACTGGACAGAGACAGACCTGAAACAGAGGCTAGAGATGTGCCCCATCATTGTGCTTGCCCTCCTGTCTTCCGCCATGAGAATGTCTCAGGTAACCACTGGTCCAAGGAGGATGAGAGGCGTGTGGAGCAGACCTAGACCCAAAATACAGCTTGGAGAAAAGCTCAGCAGAGCCCAGCCTGGATCAGCTGAACCCCAGCTAACCCACAGGTGGGGGAGAGAGAAATCAACACTTGCTACTATAAACTGTTGAAATTTGAAGTCGGCTTGCTAGGCAGTATTACTGCAGTTAACAGCTGACTAATACAGAATAAGCCCTCCTCCGTTTGCCGTCTAATTATCTTGAAGACCACCTGTATTCATTTCCCGGGATGAATGTAACAAAGTACCACAAGCTGGGTGGCTTAAACAACGAATTTATTGTCTCACAGGTCTGGAGGCTAAACCTCTGAAATCGAGGTGTCAACAGGGTTGGTTCCTTCTGAGGGCTGTGAGCAAGAATCAGTTTCATGCCTTTCTCCTGAGGCATTCCTTGGCTTGTAGAATAATGTTCTCCTGTCCCCACAATGTACGTTTCTGGGTCCAAATTTCCCTTTATAAGGATACCAGTCATATCAGATGAGGGCCCACCCTAATGACCTCATCTTAACTTGACCACCTGCAAGGACCCGATTTCCAGACAAGATCATGTTCACAGGTACTGGGGGGTTGGGACTTCAACAGCTTTTGTGGAGGACACGATTCGACCAGAGCAGCAGCCCAGATGTCCTTCTGGTGGGGGAGAAATAAGACTGGAAGGGCTGATGGCCTTTGGTTAAGGCAAATCTAAGAGTTGATCTTTTTTTTTTTAAGATTTTGTTTCTTTGAGAGAATCTCAAGCAGACTGTGCTGAGCGCGGAGCCCGACATGAGGTTCGATCTCATGATCCTGAGATCATGACCTGAGCCGAATCCAAGAGTCAGACGCTTAAAAAGGCTCATCCAGGCGCCCAAGAGTTATTCACCTTTTTGTAGAGCTGTAGTTGGGATAAATAATTGGGTTTTGCTGTCTTCTTCTAAACGGATGGAGTTTTAAAAACCACTTGTATAAATCACCTCCATCCCTACCCATCCCCTAGTGAAAACCTGTGTTTTCTTTATAGCCTTCACCTTACGAAGTCTATGCTTACTCCTGTGTGCTTCCGTTTCCTGCAGCCCTCATAGTGTGCTGTTGTTTTGAGCTGGTGTTCTGCTTATTGTTCTTTGCTCCTTAAGAGGCTGCCCACAGGTTTTCTTCCTCTACACAATGCCCTGAATAGCCCCCAAACATTGTCTTCCGAGACCCCCTACACAGAGGCTGCGGTGGCCAAAGCGGCCAATAAGTGCTACTGAAAGCTCTGATATGTAACCTCTAATCCTTCCCCTTATTATTCTTCGCATTTTGAATAAACCTGCAAAAGACCCAACCTGGAATTGAAATTTGTTCTGGGTTTTACTCTCCACAGAAATAAACAAACTTAACCTAAACCCATGAAATCAAAGCACAATCCAGGCTTCAGTAAGTTACATGTTTAGTTGAATAAGAAGTATAATCCCTTATCCTTGTGTTGAGAACCTTCTAGCTGTCGGGGCAATGTCCGCACCCTGAACGGGGGTTCTCCATATCCTTTCAGAATTGTGAGGACAACTCGAAAATTTCGACACTGTTCCTTGCCTCAAGGTCTCCACTAATTGGCCTCCATCCGCTGCCAATTTTTCAAATGCTGGGGGTGTAAATGCCTTTGGTTTGGGGAGTATTGGGAGCTTAAAATCAAGCCCCAAATTAATGGTTTATCCAACTGCCTTTTTTTTTAAGATTTTATTTATTTATTTCGACAGAGAGAGACACAGCGAGAGAGGGAACACAAGCAAGGGGAGTGGGAGAGGGAGAAGCAGGCTTCCCGCTGAGCAGGGAGCCCGATGCGGGGCTCGATCCCAGGACCCTGGGATCATGACCTGAGCCGAAGGCAGACGCTTAACGACTGAGCCACCCAGGCACCCCCCAATTGCCGTTTTAACAAAATCCACGAGAACATTTCTAACCCTTGGAACTCAAACAGAAACTCACTTGAGCAATTACGGCAGCAACAACTATTACTTTTGAGGCTACCTGACACAATAAGTTGATATTCAAAACATTTGGATTCAGCAGTGGGCCATGCAAGAGCTTTCTGCATTTTCCTACAGGGCCCCCCATCTTTCTTTCCACTTACAGCACTCTCGCTGAGAACTACTCCGAGCGTGGTCCGCACCCGGGCTGCACTGACGTCAGCCGACTGGACTGTGAGACATGCAGACTCCGGGGCCCGGCCCCAGACCTACTGATCAGACTGTTTTTTAAGAAAATACAATCAGGTAATCCTTCTGCGCACTCAAGTTTGAGAAGCACTGCCCTCTTTTTTCTATTCCTGTTTCTGAATAGCAGGACAACTACTGTTCCAGCTGAACCTTTTAAAGTCCTCAGCCAGTTTTCCTGTAGAACTAATAGTTTTTTTTACTGTGATCCTACTTGTAAACCTAAAATAGTATAATGTGGGGCTCTTTGCCTTCAGTAAAGAGGAGGCTTCAGGCTCGCTCTCCCTCTCTCCATTCCTCTCCTCTGCCACAGACCTAGGGAAAGAAAACAACCAGCCTCTTCATGCCCTGCAGCATCTTAGCAGAAGCTCAGGAACAAACATCTCACAGCAAAGAAACAGTGGTGTCTTTGAAGAGAGATCTCTGCCCGAGACCTTTACCCTCTAAGCCAGCAGGACCCACAAGAATCCGCAAGTGGATGGAGAGCCAACTGCCACACGATCCTCGTCCCCTTGCTGGCTCAGCCTTCATGGTCTCTGGCGGGGACCCTGGCAGGTACTGTGTAGGGAGTCAGAAAGCCTCAAAACCAGTGTAGCCGTTAGGACTTCTGCCTCAAGAGCATCGCATCCTGTACTAGATCTTAAAAGCAGCACATACTTATTTGGGTCCCTTGAGCCTTATTCCTCTTAGGTTTTTGGTTCTGTGTCCAAAAACCTTGCTATCGTGTCCATCAGGCAGACGGGAGACCAATTGTGCCAGGAGCACCCCTTTCTTAATTTTTTTTTAAGATTTTATTTTAGGGGCGCCTGGATGGCTCAGTCAGTTGAGTCTGACTCTTGATCTCAGCTCACGTCTTGATCTCAGCTCACGCCTTGATCTCAGGATCGTGAGTTCAAGCCCTGCATTGGACTCACGCTGGGTGTGGAGCCTACTTAAAAAAAAAAATCATTTTACTTTAAGCAATCTCTACATCCAACATGAGGCTCGAATTTAGAACCCCGAGATCAAGAGTTGCACTGTCCACCAACGGAGCCAACCACGCATCCCTATTTTTTTCTTAATGTTTGTTTTACTTGGAAAGAATTTCAAACTTAGAGAAAGGTTGCAATAAGGACTTAAGTAAATTTAATACCAATACAATACTTGTATCGAAAGTACCGTTCATATTCCAGTTTGTCAACTGATGCAATAATCCCCTTTAAGCATCTTTCCTCCAATATGGGACCCAGGGTAGGGCCAGGTGTCACATTTTGTTGCCACATCTCTTCAGCCTCCTTTAATCTGGAAACCTTTTCAGCCTTTTGTGTCTTTTGACATTAATACTTTTAAAGAACACAGGCCTTTTTAAAACAGAATATTCTCCTTTTGGGTCTAATGCTTCCCCGTGATCAGATTCAGATATGCATTCTTAGCCAGCCACAGGGCTGCACAGGTGGTGATGGGCCCTTCACAGAGTACTGGACGCACGTATGTCCATCTGCCCCTTGTTGGTGATTTTGATCACCTGGGCAAGGTGGTGGTCAATTTTTCCATTATCAAGTTGTTTTCTCTAGCAGTAAGTGGGAGGCTGAAGAAGGGCCCCCTCTGGATGTCTACATCCAAATCCCAGAACCTTCTCCGTTACTTTATGTGAATGTTTCCTTATATCGCAAAAGGAACTTTGTGGCTGTGGGAAGATCTTGAACTGGGGAGACAGTGGATCACTGGGGATTATTATGTAATCCCAAAGGGGCCTTACCACAGGGACACAGACAAGTCAGAGAGAGAAGACAACGTGAAGACAGAAGCAGAGGACACTACAGAGCTGGCTCTGAAACTGGAGGGAGAGACCAGAAGCCAAAGCGTGCAGATGGCCTCCAGAAGCTAGAAAAGGCAGGAAAATGGATTCTCCCCTCAACTTTCCAGATGCAACCAGCCCTGCCCACACCTTGATTTGAGCCCTGTTACGACTAGTTTCAGACAGGCACCTGGCTATTTTAAGCATCAGTCGTTAAGCGTCTGCCTTCGGCTCAGGTCATGATCCCAGGGTCCTGGGATGGAGCCCCGCATCGGGCTCCCTGCTCAGCGGGAAGCCTGCTTCTCCCTCTCCCACTCCCCTTGCTTGTGTTCCCTCTCTCGCTGTGTCTCTCTCTGTCGAAATAAATAAATAAAATCTTAAAAAAAAAAAAAGACTAGTTTCAGACTTCTGATCTCCAGAACTGTAAGATGATAAATTTTGTGTCCTTTTAAAGGAAGGAAGTTTGCGGTTAACTTGCTAGAGCTACAATAGGAACCTGATACACAACTCATAAGCAATCTGTAGGAGACGCTTTACAGCCACATAAACAGGCTCCTTGTCAAATTTTCCCCAAGATTTTACATCAGAGGGTGACTTCTGCCTGATTCGGTCTTCACTGTGATGATTACAAAATGCTAATTTTTCAACTCCAGCACTCACAAAACATAGTTGGCACTCAGCATTCTATGGTAAGCACGTTATGTTTATGTGTCCCCATTTATTTGTACATGTTTTCCATATACCCTCTTACAATTTTTTTTCAATGGCTTGTAATTCATTACTATTCTTAACTATTTTAGTGCACAAACCCTTCTGGATTATCCACTGGAAGCCAAGGGCCAGGCTGTCCTGTGGTCTTGCTGCCTGGTCTCCGTGGACCGGCACTGGGACCCAAGCCATGGCCCAAAGCAGACGCCTGGTGCAAGAATTCCACCTAATGGGTGGGGAGTCACCAAGGACGGAGACATTCAAGAGTGTAAGTTGACAGTGGACCACAAACAGGAAAAAAAAAAAAAAGAAAACTCACAGATATGGCTGACACCAAAATGGCCGCAGATCTTCATGTCGTTCAGTTTTACGGTCTGAATGCTGTACACCTTCCTGAGTTTCTGTGCTTCTTCAGCCCTTTAGGGCACCAAGAAGGAGCCCAAAAGACACAAGCCCTAGTGAAAGGCCCCTTTCGCCAACACAGCACTTTCACCCATACTGGGACGGTACCCTCACTTGGGTAGGGTGGACATTCTTGCTCCTTCTATGTGTGAAGGTGCAAGGACTTCTCCCTGTATCTCTGTTTTTCTTCTTGAACATACCCAACCCTGTGTAATGTCTTCACACCAGCCTATTTCCTCCATGTTCCACTTGGAAAATGCAATTCCAAGAACTCCCTTTACGGCGCACTTGAACCTCCTAAGTGCCTACTACATGCGCAAAGCGTTAAACAAACGTGACCAAGAGGGACCGGGTCATGGCCGTTGGAGCGTACATTCTCGCCATCTGTCAACCAGACTTGGCCTCAAGAACTTGCCTCCTCTGCCCCCAGACTTCAGTTAAAAACCTCCAGCTCTTACAGGGCAGTCAAAACCCATACCGAGGTGTATTCTTTCTCACCAGGGCACACTGTCTCTTCAGACGTTAAACGTTTAAACATATGTGGACGATACGTAATGAAGAATATTTAATATGCCTTGAGGAAAAAGTAGAAACACTGAGTGTGAAGGGCCTGCACAGGGCGTGTTGGTAGAAGCTCCCCCTCAGCACTGGGAGAGAGGATGGGGAATTTCGTGTTATCAAATTTAACTCGCACAACCGAACGGAGGCAAAGGCAGAGTTGTCTAGAAAGTAGAAGACATGGAATGTAGCCCAAGGAGCATTTCTGTCCCTCTGCAATGAATTTAGAGCTGTCCGAATCACTTAGTGGAGAACCTAAATTACCAACATAATCATCAACCTATCAGGGGCAATCTCTCCTAAGTTAACACCCGAGTCAAAGCCCTTGTCTATGGAGACCTGCCCGTTGCCTGTATTTATAATCCTGGGTTTTCATCTCTAGCCAGTGGGGTGGGACAACCCTCCAGGCTTCCCTCTTGGGATATTGGAGGGCTTCTGTCAAAACAGACCTGGCTTGTTTAGCTTGCTTTTAATTTCTTCTGCTACATTCCTGAGCAAATTGGCCAGAGAGGGGCCTGTTCCCTGATACTTCATCATAAAGCCGCTGCTCACTGAAATGGCCACATCACTGGCTGCCGCCCAGGGACCGCATCTGCATTAATGAGCTGGCCAGGGCGTCTGCGAGACCCCCAGATACAGGAGATAAGCATACCTGTCCAGTCACATTTATCATCGGATTTCCCAGGGAAATCACATCCAAGAGTATTCAAAAAGCTTTCCAAAAGCACTGGGCTGTTTCTTGCCCATGTTCTATTTCTCATTTTTGAAATAATGAGTAAAGCACGAATCAGTGGAATGACGGCAGTAGGTAATTGAGATTTTAAATGGTTCTGGCCGAGAGGAACTGATCTGCCAGCACTCATTTGAGGTTCTGACAGCAGGGTGAAGGGACCCAGCTACCCCTCCCCACCACCTAAACACAATCAAACAATGGAAGCAAACACCGTAGGCTAGAGGTTCTTAAACTGGGACCTATGGACAGAACTGTGTGTCCCTAACTTGAATGGCAAAACATTTCTATCTTTACCTGCACTAACCTCTACCGGAGCCGTAGCACTTCCTTTAAGCACGAACGTAGGTAACAAACCATATTAGTACTGCCAGTAACTAGGACTCTGTCAACAAGAGAAATCAGATGCATTCTTAACCACATTGCACTTGCTGCAGGTCTTATAAATATTTGTGTCCATTACTACTCCCAAAATATGGTATCTGATCCACCACAAGATCCAGCTATGTAAGAAGTTATGACAGCTCGAATACTGACATTAATTTTTAAAAAGCAATATAACTCGTTTCCTCATCATCAATCATATCTACTTTATGTATTAAAAAACAGGTTTCAGCAAGCTGCCAAAGGAGTCCAAGGTACAAAAAGAAAGGTTAAGAACCCCTGTGGTAGGCTTACAGATAGCCAATTCGGAATGCTGGAACGCAGAGTCAAATCGTGACTAGCTGTGGGACCCCTGAGGCACATTTCACATCTTGACTACTGGCCCACTCGGTGATAGGAACACTGAATTCACAAAGCTATTTTCAAACTGTGCAAGATAATGTAAATAAAAGGGGTTTATTAGCCCAACGCACAGCAATATAAAAGATTATTTAGTACAAAGACACGCAGCAACAGGGTGATAGAAAGAGGCTGAGTGTTTCTTCACGGCCACATAGCGGCTCCTATCGTCAAGCAATGCTGCCCAACCAGCGTCTAGAACAGTGTCACAGCAAGTGTTATTCCAGACTGGGTGAGGAGCACAGCTGTAGTGTCAACCAGCAGACAGCTTGCTTCTTGAAGAAGGTCTTGCTAGGAACGAGAAATTCAGCTGAAGTAAACAAAGTGCTTAGAAACCAAGAACGGGCCGAAGGACCACATTTTGAGGAGTGCTGCTCTCGAGGCTCAAATACAGGTCAGGGACATGTGACCTCACACACACACTTCCTGTGCCCAATCCCAGGAGTCATGGGAACGGAACAAATTTCATCCATCCGAGACAGACGCAAACTCCTATTCAGTAATAGTTAACGCAAGCAAGGGGGTGATTATTCAACTGCACCGGAAGTAGTAGGCACCGTTTTATTTTGACATCAGCACTGCTCTAGCCCAGTAAAAAGTTAACCCAGCCTTCCTCCGCCCACCATTACTGGAGTTTTTAAGATATTCAGTCACCCTCTCCCTCTGCCCTTCCCCAAGCTCGCTCTCTCAAATAAAAAAAACTTCATTTAAAAACCGGGGGGGGTGGGCGCCTGGGTGGCTCAGATGGTTAAGCGTCTGCCTTCGGCTCAGGTCATGATCCCAGCGTCCTGGGATCGAGTCCCGCATCGGGCTCCCTGCTCCTTGGGAGCCTGCTTCTCCCTCTGCCTCTCTCTCTCTCTCTCTGTCTCTCATGAATAAATAAATAAAATCTTTAAAAAAAAAAAAAAAAAAACCGGGGGGGGGCGCCTGGGTGGCTCAGTGGTTGAGCTTCTGCCTTCAGCTCAGGTCATGATCTCAGGGTCCTGGGTTCGAGCCCCACATCGGGCTCCCTGCTCAGCAGGAAGCCTGCTTCTCCCTCTCTCACTCTCCCAGCTTGTGTTCCCTCTCTCGCTGTGTCTCTGTCACATAAATAAAATCTTTAAAAATAATAATAATAAAATAAAAACCGGGGAGGGGGTGCCCGCCGGGGTGGCTCAGTCGGTTGAGCATCCGACTTTTGAGCTGGGCTCAGGTCATGATCTCAGGGTCATGGGACCGAGCCCCACATTGGGCTCTGCACTCAGCAGGGAATCTGCGTGTGATTCTCTCTGCTCTCTCAACTTAAAAAAAAAAAATTGCATAAAATATTCAATCACATTTGTAGGAGAAAGCAGCATTTTTAAAAATAAACCAATTCTTGATATCTGCTCATGTGTTGAATGGAATTTCTATTATAGCCAGTATTTGTCTTTAATTAAAAAAATGGCTGTATGATAAGATGGTATATTGTTTGATTATATATAGATCATATAAAGCATAACAGCCATTAAAGTAAAATAATGGTTTAGATCGTATTACATTTCCTTAAAATGCAGCAAAAGTAGAGGTTGTTTTTAGCTATCACAGTTCAGTTTGCCTTAACAGTTACAAAGATGTTCAAAAACAAGCAGGCATCATCCTTTCTCCAATACAAAAAATGAGCAGGGTCGGAATCTACCACATCACCCCCAACAAGTATCTCGTTTCCTTCTTGCTCCCATACCGCACCCCTCACTCTCTCCCAAATGCATCCTCTATGGTCTGGCCCAGCCCGCTCCACCTCAGTTCTAACTCTCAGCTCTGGGCGGGACGAGTGTGTCATTAGACTCAGCACTGGCTTGGGCCTTGGCACCAAGCTCGCCTTCAAGTATAAAGTTATGCCCCACATATTAGTAACACCATATCCAGACAGCAAATAGACTTAGTTTCTTTTCTAAAATGGAAAAAAAAATCCAATTCCGTTAAGCTAAAATGGTGTTCTAACGGTCATAATACCACCATTTTGAATCTCACACGGTAGGCAAAAACAAAGCCTTTGCAAAGCATTACAGAAGAGTCTGAGGGTGTAGGTAGGATTCTTAATGTCCACCAATGCTGCTTTTAAGCTCTATGCACAAGAAAAATATTTGCTGAAAGCCGATCTAGTTCCAACATGACTAACTCTCCCTTTATTCTGTTACGGTTTCTTCTCCCATGCCAATCCAGTAAAAAAGTAAAGTCGGCATGCACTCACTTTTTAAAGAATATCCATTAGAGAGGCGTCTGGCTGCCTCAGTAGGTAGAGCATGCAATTATCTATCTTGGGGTCATGAGTTCAAGCCCCACGTTGGTGGAAATTACTTAAAATCTTAGGGGCGCCTGGGTGGCTCAGTCGTTAGGCGTCTGCCTTCGGCTCAGGTCACGATCCCAGCGTCCTGGGATCGAACCCCGAATCGGGCTCCATGCTCAGCCGAGACCCTGCTTCTCCCTCTCCCACTCCCCCTGCTTGTGTTCCCTCTCTCTCTCTCTGTCAAATAAATAAATAAAATCTTAAAAAAAAATCTTTAAATGAACAAACAAACAAAAGATACCCCACCAGGGCGCCTGGGTGGCTCAGTCGTTAAGCTTCTGCCTTCGGCTCAGGTCATGATCCCAGGGTCCTGGGATCGAGTCCCACATCGGGCTCCCTGCTCAGCGGGGAGCCTGCTTCTCCCTCTCCCACTCCCCCTGCTTGTGTTCCCTCTCTCGCTGTGTCTCTGTCAAATAAAAAATAAAATAAAATCTTTAAAAAATAAAAATCTTAAAAAAAATGAAAACAATGATTAAAAAAAAAGAACATCTGTCAGACAAACCTATCTTGGGAAGAAGGATGTTCTGGGTTGACTCTAATTCTATCTCAAAACACACACTGAGTATTTCCATTTTGAATGCTTTGCTTACTGCAAATTCACCATAAATGAACTCAATCCCTTGATACAGCATAAACCTTTTATGAAAACAATATAAGCAGTGATGTCTAATAATCGCAGTCAGTTACATCTCCACCCTTGATGTGGCTTGTCACCCACGTATACACTACACCAAGCCGCTACTTGCCTGCCCTTCCTTAGGGGAGTTTACACTCTCTTGTTGCGGGTCTCTCCACAAACTAGCATCCTATCTCTGTGCATCTAAAAATCTTAAAAAGTTTCACTGCAGCAATCCAAAATGATCTTTATTTCCACATCTAATACACCACTAAGAGTGGGAATAGAAATAAGCTTCTGACTTTCAACTTTACAGTAAGGCCAAATCTTTTCCTATCCTCGGGTCAATTTTATAATGAAGAACTGGTGAATGTAATAGGTTGTGTATCATTTACCACGGCGGTAAACGAAGTCATTACTACTGTTCAAAAAAGGCCGAAAGGCCATCCCGTTATAAAGAGATAAATGGCGCTGAGTGATAGAATAGAACTAAAAAAAGACCAGTAGACACCTTTGTTCTGTGAGATCAGCAGTGAGAAAGTAGGGACCTGGCTGAAATAAAACAACAAACACATGAAATTTCTCATTTATAATTTTAATCGAAGCATTGCTATTCATTTTTTTCTTAACTCTTTCTTATAAGCACCAAATTTTAATAGCTAAGTCAATTTTGGGGGAAAAAAACACCATCAAAGAACTTCCCTCCAGAACAAAACAATGATGTTCATTCCTCCAAACAACCAAATTCAAAGTCTACCAAAACAAAAACAAAAAGCCCACACACACACACAAAAGTAACAAAAATCACATTCTAGGGGTTCAGTGCATTTAGCAGCCTTCGCTGTGCTGTCTAATCATCCTTCAGCTGACTTTCAAAAAAATTAACACCCTAGCGCATCAAAATATACATTTTCCATTTGCTTTGTTTAAATTAAAAATAATAATTAAAAAAAGAAAACTTGAAGGAAATCACAATCAATTGCCTGACTCATTTCGATGTCATGTACAGCATGTGAAGGTCAGGAAGGCTATTTGCAGCACACGTGATTAGGAGAGATTGGTCTTCAAGGTTTAGCTTTCTTCCAAACAGTGTAAAATACCCACCTGGACAGGGAGTCAAGGAATAAGAGCAGGTAAGTCAAAGAAGAACAGGCAGCACTTAAAATTTGTTTGCTGGCCTACAAATTGGAAGACGGATGAGTTTCATGGCTCGAAGCATTGCGGCGATGAGCATTAAGGCCTCTTACCAAGGCCACTTTACGGCCTGAACGCCTCTCACCTGCGACCAGGACGCCAGTGGGGTGAAGGGAGCAAAGTGGAGAAAAGGCTAAAGGCATGCAAATATTCCCTCCGGTAATGCTACTGCTTCCTAGGTTTTAAGATGTTTTAGGGCATCAGTAGGACAAGGAAGGGTGGGAGGGAAGTGAGAGATTGGGAGGGTGGGGGAGGGCAACAGGGGTGGGAAAATGAGAGGGAGGGTGAGAGAGGAAGAGAAAAAGACGGAAGGATGGAGGGGAGCCAGAGGGCAGAAGCCTTTTCTCCAATTGTTATCAAATGATTTCTACAGTCTCTCAATATATAAACAGATCTGACTGTAAAAAATGCTCCAAAAGGAAGCCACGATGAAGGTGGACGGCTGGGGGGTGAGGGGGAGGTCAAGGATCTCCTCAGGCCATGGAAGAAAATGGCTGCCCCACAGACAGACCGCTCCCCTCCTTCCAGGGGGATCTAGGGGGCTTCCTAGGGCCTGTGTCTCTGTCAGAGGCTGCCGGGGGCTTGCAGGCAAGGACTTCCCTGAGGGCCTAGTAGTCACAGGATCCTAGACAGCAACGCAGACTGCTGTGACAGGAAACTGGACTTGGCCACCTCAGATAAGGAAGTTTTTATATCTGTTGACCAGAGTCCGCCTTTTAGGAGAAAGAAAAGCATTTTAAATTTCCACTGACAATCCTCACTCTGGTTTTTCTCTGGGTTCCTTTATTTCTCTGGACTAACTTCACTAAGGGGAACTAATGAAGAACACCAACATTAACTCTGCAATCCCCAGCATTATTTTTAGCTCGTGGTTTCTAGTGCAAATCAGGATCAAGTGAAGTGTAGAAACTAGTATTAAAGTGGGGTTAATTTTAATATAAAAGCAGAATGAGCATATTCATTCTTTTTGCCTGCTGCAGCTCAGGGGTGCTTTCGACTAGGGCTTCTGAAGCTTTAGATGCACATCAGTCTCCAGGCAGGCCGGTTAAGATGGCTGCCCAAGCCTTGGCTCCAGCCTCTGATGGGTGGGGCTTGAGAACCAGCGGGGCTTACTCAGTAGAACTACCTGGGGAGCTATGGTAGGCCATGCCCCAGAAGCTGAGGGTGGGACCCAGAAATCAGTATTGTTTTAAAGTTTCAGGAAATTCCAATGTGCAGCCACATTGGAATACCATGGCCTTATGGAGTAAAGAGCGAATCCCATTTATTATTGGATTCAAATGTTGAAGTGGCATGGGATTTACTTGGGTGTTGTGATCTGACAACACAGTGTTTTGGTCTAAGGATACAATTCCAAGTATGAAGGAACACAGACGATCTCCTTTGAGAATTCCACAGGACAATACAGGCGCCCGAGCTGTTCTTCATAGAGCGACAAGGCTTCTGTCAAATTGACACAGTTACCCTAAATCAAAGAAAGAAAAGCAAACAATGGGATTCTTGAGTCTCACTGAGGGCCCCCCGCTCATTTGAAGGTCTCTAATAAATGAAAACAATTTTAGCTTTAGATGAAAGTTCATCTTTGAAAATGAGATAAGGCTTCTGTACTTTGACAAATTGCATCCAGTTCTACTTATAGATCCATTAGCTCATTATTCTTCTACCTCATTTACCAAGCCATTTCAAATTATTCAGAGTCTGAAGCGACAGAAAGCAGGGAGACCACTTTCTCACTAGTAATGCAGCCATTGTATCAACACCACACAATTAGCAAAGGTTCATACACATCGCCATTCAAAATGTTTGCCCAGTCGTCACCACGGTGTTGAGAATGAAGTATCAGAACGATAATGTTCTCGATTTCCAGAAGGGCTTAAAACTACAACCCTAATCTAAGACAATGACACAGAACTATATTCCCATCTCCATGCTTTCCCCCAGATATGTGATTTGCAGGCTTATGAGAACAAAAGTTTATTCAGAATATATGGACTAAGGCTAGCCCGCAATTCCACTCCTTATCAAACATCTTCTCCTGACTTCATTGTTCTAATTTTTCTCCCTTTCTTGCCACCACTTTTTCAGCTCCCCCCAGCAGCCAGGAGCAGTCAGGGAGAGACAGCGAAGTTGGGGGGGGGAGGGGGGCGACCGGGAAGGTTTCTGCTTCCGGACAACCAAGGATAAACAGAGTGACCCGCCTCTTCACTTACTTCCTGCCTAGAACCTAGAGGGGACATTGGAAGCTGCAGCAGCCGCTCTGTGACCACGAAGGAAAAAAGGGTGAATGAAATGCAGGCCAAGAACCGAGCAGAGCTATGGGTGCAGCATCTGCGTAGCTCCAGGGCAGTGCTGCTGCGGCTTTTTTATTTTTGTAAAGTCATCTCTCCGCCCAACGTGGGGCTCAAACTCAGGTCCCCAAGATCAAGAGTCCCACGTTCCACTGACTGAGCCAGCCAGGCGCCCCTAAAGCAAAGCTTCTTAATCTGTAATGTGCATGTGAATCACAAGTGATTTTCATTCCGTAGGTGTGGGATAGGGCTTATCATTTTAGCACAATTTCCCCCAAGGGCTTTTCATAATGGGTACTTAATACCATCTATTTCCTTTTAACCTCTGAAGTTCTTAACATTCTGAAGACTACTGAATATATGTGCTGATTCTATTTCTTCTTAACAACTTCACTATCAATGAGCCTCAGAACAGCCAAGTACAATGTAAAATGAAAATCATTTACAAATGAAGGCATCCTGTGATGTAAGCATCCCCACGGAGGGCATTTCGAAACCAACCAACCAGCCACAGGCAAGTGGGCAAAAAGAACTATTCTGAGAGCTACCCTCAGTGGTTTTAACTTAGCACATTCGCTCAGCATGACATCGTCCTTCAGTGCCAGCCTGTTTAGTAACCCATCATCTAGGGTCCTGCAGTGGGATTTGGCCAAAGTGCCCTTGGCCAGTATATAATTTGGTTTCAAGATCAAGTTCACCATGAGAGTATATAAACACCACACGTGTAATTTAAGGTTCACAAATAGAAAACACTGCCTGGATGTTTTTAGAACACATCACCACTGGGGAAGCTATAGAATGGAAAATGCCACCTAGGTGCACAGTTCAATGGTTTTTCTTGCCATCTTAAAATTGACACCACACTCTCTTTATTGAGGTCATATGGGAGGACGTCATTACTGAGAATGTGGTAAGGATATAGGAAAGTTTCAATTTGTTCTTCCTCAACATTGTCAAAAAGCAGTTTAAAAAAAGAAAGGAAAAAACCTCACCACAAATGGAGACCTACCCAAAAAAAGTAATGTGATACATTTTACTTTCCTGTGTTTTTAAATGGAAATACATTTCTTTCTTTTCTTAAGAGAGACATATTGGATCTTTGCTGCCGTAACGGTGCACATGAATGTCCTGGCAGATGTTCTCAAGAGCACTAACAATGCTGAGAAGAGAGGCAAACGCCAGGTACTTAATAAGCCAGGCTCCAAAGTCAATGTCTGGTTTCTCACTGTGATGTGCATGTGACTCACAAGTGATTTTCATTCCGTAGGTGTGGGGTAGGGCTTATCATTTTAGCACGGTTACATTGGTGAATCTGAAATCACTGATGATCACAGAGCTGGGAACACTGTTGTGAACCTCACGGGCAGGTGAAACAAGTGTGGAGTCATCGGCCCCAGATCTGATGTACAACTCAAAGATCTAGAAAAATGGCAGAAGAATCTGCTCCCGCCGCACCAGTTTGGTTTCACTGTACTGACACCCTCAGCTGGCATCATGGACCATAAGAAGCAAGATGAAAACACACAGGAGGGAAAATCCTGGGATTCTTTTTCTAGGGATGTAATACATATGTGCAAATAAAATGTCTCAATGGACAAAAAAAAAAAAAAAAAGACATTGGAGATGCAGAACAAAAACCCAATAGCAGAGAATTAAATACCTCTTAAGGATGGGAAGGGAATCACTGGAGGGGAAGGCATTCTAACAGGTGAATACCAATTCAGTAGTTTGGTCAAAGTTTTCCTTGCCCCATGTTACGTGTGGGTAGGTGACACTTGCTTTTTTACTTTATAGATTTCTGTACTGTTTTTATTTTTTATTATTATTTTTTTTAGAGAGAGCATGGGGGTGGATGGCGCAGAGGGGGAGAATCCCAAGTAGGTTCTACACCCAGTGCGCAGCCCGACGTGGAGCTCAACCTGAGTCAAAATCAAGAGTAAGACACGTGGGGTGCCTGGGTGGCACAGTCGGTTAAGCATCTGACTCTTGACTTAGGCTCAGGTCATGATCTCAGGGTCGTAAGATCGAGCCCTGCGCCAGGCTCTGTGCGCAGCAGGGAGTCTGCCTGAGATTCTCTCCCTCTCCCTCTGCCCCTCCCACTCGTGCTCTCTCTCTCTCAAAAAATAAATCTTAAAAAAAAAAAAAAAAAGCGTCGACACTTAACCGACTGAGACACCCAGGCACCTGTTTTTATCTTTTAAATTTTACAGTTAGCAGCATAAGATTTCTGTAATGTAAAAAAAAAATAACAGGTCCAGAAGAATACATTCTTAACAAGTTCAAAAGCAAGGTAAACAATATAATGATTTAGGAAATTACACATATGTGAAACATCTATAAAGAAAAGTACAGGGGCCCCTGGGTGGCTCAGTCGTTAGGTGTCTGCCTTCGGCTCAGGTCATGATCCCAGGGTCCTGGGATCAAGCCCCGCATCGGGCTCCCTGCTCCGCGGGAAGCTTGCTTCTCCCTCTCCCACTCCCCCCTGCTGTGTTCCTTCTCTCGCTGTGTCTCTCTCTGTCAAATAAATAAATAAAATCTTTAAAAAAAAAAAAGAAAAGTACAAGGGGGCTCCTGGCTGGCTCACTCAGGAGAGTGTGTGACTCTTGATCTTGCAGTCATGAGTTTGAGCCCCACATTGGGCACAGAGTTTACTTAAAAAAAAAGAAAGAAAGAAAAAGAAGAATACGGGAATAAAAAAGAAATGGGTTACCTTCTGGAAGGTGAACAGGAATTAGGGAGGAATGTGGATATGCCAAGCGAGGGTACTAGTAACGTCCACTTCTCAAGTGAGGGGGGTTGGTATTTAGCATAATCATTTACAAGAATGCCACATACATAATTTTGTATCAAAGAACCTCTAGGGTTTTTCTTAGTGGGAAGTGGGGAAGAGAAGGGAGGGAGGTCAAGTCCCAGGACCTGTCTCTTCTAATCTCTTAAAAGCCGATCTTCCTTGGATTCAAACCCACCGGGCCCACCAGAGCCAGCTCAATTCCCACCCGCTCCACAGCGCAGCTCTTTGAAGCCCTCCCCATATAGACTTCCTATAAAGCATGGGTCTGCAAACTTCTGTCAAGGACCAGACTGAAATTGTTTAGGCTATGCAGATCACACAGTCCTCACCACAACTACTCAATGCTGCCCCTATAGCATGAGAGCAGCCAAAGGTAAAATGTCATGAATGGGTGTGGCTGTCTGCCAAGAAAATCTTATCAAAACAAGCAGTAGGGGAGATTTGGCCCATAGTTTGCAGACCCCTGCTTTCTAGAATGTGTTAAAAAAAAATCATTTCTAAACATCAGGCCAAAAAAATCCATTCATAAACAGTTGTCGGTTTCCCTCGAAGCTTCCCAGTATTTTCACCAAGTGCAAGGCCTAGGATTAATCACCATGGGGGCGGTGGTGTCTTCGTGCAGGGAGAAAAGAAGGAAAACAGGATGGACTGAACACCAAATCAAGGTGTCTCTTAGAGTTGCCAAGTTGTTTTCAGCATTATTAATCTCAGATCCCATCAACTCCCCCGGGCCTGCATTAAAATGCCTCCTTGGAAGAATAAAGTTAAGACCTCTCTACTAGTTTTTGACATAAATATACTAATGCTTTTTAAAGGGGTGGGGGAGGTCTACCGAAAGCACTTTAAGAATTACAGGGACCGGGGCGCCTGGGTGGCTCAGTCGTTAGGCGTCTGCCTTTGGCTCAGGTCATGATCCCAGGGTCCTGCGACTGAGCCCAGCATCGGGCTCCCTGCTCCACGGGAAGCCTGCTTCTCCCTCTCCCTCTGCCTGCCACTCTGCCTACTTGTGCTCTCTCTCTATCTCTCTGTCAAATAAATAAATGAAATCTTTAAAAAAAAACAAAACAAGAAGAATTACAGGGACCATAGTGCAATACCACCCAAGTAAATGTTTATCTTCTGCTTATGAATCAAGGGATTGTTGTACCAAGTAAAGAGACTCAGATCATCTTCAGAATTTTCTTCAGGGCTTTAGTAGGTTATATATATGTAATATATATTTTACATAACAAGATATACAAACTTTAAGCTTTCTTTTAAATTTAAGAATCCCATAGAGAATGAGAAACAAACAATTTGCTTCCACCTGGTGGTAGGAGCTCATACTACAGGCAAAGCAGTTTATGAAACTTAGGTTGATAAATTGGCTTTCCAATGAAGACTCTCCTAGAGCGTGAGAAGAGCGAGAAGTCAAAAAAAACCCCAATCCCAATCTGTGTCTCCATCTGGTGGCAGCAGCGCATACTACAGCCAGAGCCCAAGGTTGCTCAATCGGACAGTGGGCAAGGGGGACACGCACGGACTCATGAATTCCCAAGAGATGACAGGTCAGCTATTTATAAGCTACTGCTTGAAAGAACATAATTCAGTTACGACGTTCTATCCTTAACAGATATAAATTTCAATAAAATACATGCAAATTTCAAAATATACAATTCTCATTGGGAGTTTTGGGAAAAAACAATTAAGTAGTCTACCTGTGTAAAGTATTTCCCATCCTGTTTCAGTACTTTCATTGAGAGGTCAAGAATCAGTCTGAGAAACTCCCATGTGGAATCTGGATGTTAAAAAAAAATTTTAAGTTATATAAAATATAGGTTTGCATTCATCAGAAACAACATCTAACAAGTCAAATATCCACAACAATACCCAAAAAAGAAAGAAATAGCCAAGAGCTTAAGACCCAATATTCAAGAGCTCATTCATGAAAATTTACTGTCGTTTTTGGGTGTCCTGCACACACGTGCACATACTCAAGCAAGGTCAAAAGCAAATATTCATGTGCTTAGCACTGCTTTAACGATACCAATAAAGATTTAACCAAAAAGGCAGTGGCTGAAATCTGAAAGACAACAGCTTAAGGGGGAAGCAGCGACATCCCAAGAGAGAAACACCAAGAGTCATCACGTGGGGACTCAGTCTGCCAGCTCAGCAGGAAGGCAAGATTATAGGAAAAAAACACTAACACCGAAATGCCACACCAGCAGTTGATTTGGAGCGTGTGGTTTGAGCGTGTGGTTTGAGAATGGGGAATTATCTCTGGTGTTGCAGAGAAAGCTCACCAGTTTGTCCCAGTACAGGTTAAAAATCACATAAAAGAAATAAATTCTCAAACAAGCTAATTTCTCAATGATGTAATTGTGAGTCATTTTATGTAATGTTTCTCTCCAACGACTGAGTAAATTTGCTCATTCAGTGACTGAAATCCAGCCATCTTTTCCACTGTGGGCCTCAGCTGAACGACCTTGAAAAAATTAAGGAACCAATTAAGGAGACAAGCTCTGAGATCCTTCCATTCTCACAATGCGCCAAGTAAAACATTTTCATGAACATTATCTTGGTTATATAAGAAAAAACAGAACCTACCTTCTTCTGGAGATGTGGAGATTGGAACGGCTGTCAAATCATTAATCACATAATCAAACTCTCTCCCTTCTTTGGCGTACCTCTTCAGTACTGGAATACAGTCTTCTATTAGAACCTTCCAAAGAAAAGAGGAATAGATGCACGTGAGCTGACGCATGTGGGTGGAAATATTTAAAGCCTCGTAGAGGAGGGAGGAAAATGCAAACTGCTGCTGGGATCCAAACAAAAATGACTTCCATCCATGCCTCTTAACAGCGACAATTCAGTGCCTGCTAGAGGCTTTGTCTGCCTTCTCATTTAATCTAAGCAACAAATCTACAGGTACCATCAGTATCCACAGTGTACAAATGGAAAAACCAAGTTGCGAGGTTACGTAGGGGCGCCTGGGTAGCTCAGTCGGTTGAGGGTCTGACTCTTGATTTCGGCTCAGGTCATGATCTCAGGGTTGTGGGTTCGAGCCTCACCTCGGCCTCCGTGCTGGGAGAGGCATGAAGCCTGCTTAAGAGTCTCTCTCTTCCCTCTACCCCTCCACCCCTCCCTCTCTTAAAAAAAAAAGAGATTATGTAGTGTTTTCTTCGGCTGCACACATACTAAAATTGGAATGATACAGGGAAGATGAGCATGGCCTCTGCACAAGGATGAAACACAAATTCCTGAAGCATTCCATACTTTTGAGAGACAGAGTGAGGGAGGGAGAAAGGGAGGGAAAGGGGGTAGGGGTTATGTAGCTTGCCCAAAGGCACCCAATAAGAAACAAAGCCAAGAAGTACGCCTAGATCTATATGAAGGCCAAGTTCACACTTTTAACTCTAATCTGTATTGCCTCTCCTACTACTGTCTCTATTTTCCTCTACTTTTAGTTTTTCTTTTATGCTAGGCACTGAATGACTTCATTGTCTATTGATTTTTTGCATCTCACCTCGAACTATTAACCTACAGTTTTTCATTTTTTTAACCACTTTGAGTACTGTTGGTAATACAACCGTGTAAGAAATACCAACTCCCACAATCACAATTACTAACAAGTACAGCAGTTAAGAGTTGGAATTCTCGAACAGATCCTGTGCAGTAAACACATTTATCCTTGAACAACGTGGGTTTGAACCGTCTGGGTCCACTTATTCGCAGTTGTTTTTTTTTTTCTCCTAATACAGTACAACATTGTAAAAGTATTTTCTCTTCCTTATGATTTTCTTAATCACATTTTCTTTTCTCTAGCTTACTTTATTGTACGAATACAGTACATAACACATATAAAATACAAAATGTGTTAATTTGACTATGTTCTTGGTAAGACCTCCAGTCAACACTATGTTACTAGTTAAGTTTTGGGGGAGTCAAAAGTTATATGCAGATTTTTGACTGTGTGGGGGGTCAGCACCCCAAACCCCCATGTTGTTCAAGGGTCAACTGTATAGGAACTCAGTTTGGGGCTTGCCTTAATCTTTGAAGTACTGAAGCTACATGCTGGGGACCCATCTGGCTGTAGGCAACAAACTAGCAGGAGTTACTCTCCTTGTCTTCTACTTTTCTAGTTACAAAATACACTCATGAAAAACAAATTCATACAAGTCAGAAGTTTGTCAAAATTCCCTAAAATAACCTATTCTAGAATTTTTCCTCTGAATGTTCTTACACAGATCCTCACTCACAATTTTAAGAAGCTGATCTTACAGCCCTACTGTTTTAGAACCTGCTTCACTTAATGCATCATCTAAGTACAACCACAAAACGATCTAGAAGACACTAATCAATCCTGTGGGATATGCTCAGTGTTCTCCTATGCTCATATACTCTTACCAACACACATTCTCACATAAACACATATGCTGTTCTTTTTTAGAACTAGGATCACACACATTCTGAACTTAAAAATTTTCATCTAACATCGTTCTAGGTAAGGATAGATTTTTTTTGAAGGGTAATGGTATTTTTTTTAAATTATATCATTCCATAAAAAATGTACTACTCTTTAGCCTCCTCGTAGGCCAGACATTCAAACACTGGGTTGCTGAGACCAAAGGCATGTCCATTTTAGTTTTTATAGTTTAGATGGCAATTCACACTCCCAACTAGCAATGCATGCAAGCACCTGTTGCCTGGATATTGTCCCTCTTTCTATTTTGTCAGGTCCCTTGCTAATGTTTTCACACGAACTTGCTGGGCCACTAACAGAGGTGAGCATCTTGTTATAAGTTTATAGGATATTTGATTTTTGTCTTCTGAGAAATACCAGTTCATGTCCTTTATTATTTTTCTATATAGTTATCTTATTTTTTAAATCTTAAATTGTAGGGGCTCTCTGTATTATTAAAGGGATTAAATCCCTGTCGTGTTTGTTACCAGTTTTTCAGCTTCGTTTATGGGATTAGGTTGTTGTTGTAGTTTCTGGGTTTCTTGTCTTTCTTTAAAAGATTTTCCAACTCCAAGGTTAAATATGTTAAATTTACCTAAATGTATTAGTTTTTGTATCCAGAGCTTAAGCCATCTGAGATTAATTTTTCTATGGCTTCTAGGGTCATGTTAACTTTGTTCTCATGGAGATGGACAGCCCATTGTGTTGGCATCACCTATGAAATCAACTCAATCTCCTTTTCCCAAGCAAACTGAAATATACCTTAGGCCATCTATTACTTGTATGAATACACACTCAGACATGTTCAAAATCTCTGTGCCATTCCTCTTATATGTGCATTCCTGTGTCAACATCACACTCCCTATTAGATTACTATGCTTTAACAGTAAATTACTAAACAACAGGGCAAATTTCCCTGCACTATGATTTTTAAAAAAATTTTTTTCTTGGAGGGGCACCTGGGTGGCTCAGTCGATTAAGTGTCTGCCTTTGGCTCAGGTCATGATCCCAGAGTTCCAGGATTGGAGTCCCAGGATCCAGCCCCACATCAGGCTGCCCATTCAGCAGGGAGTCTGCTTCTCCCTCTGACCCTCCCATCTTGTGCTCTCTCTCTCACCCTCTCAAATCAATAAATCTTTTTTTTTAAGATTTTATTTATTTGTCAGAGAGAGAGAGAGAGAGCACAAGCAGGGGGAGTGGCAGGCAGAGGGAGAAGCAGGCTCCTCCATTGAGCAGGGAGCCCGATGCGGGGCTCAATCCCAGGACCCTGGGATCATGACCTGAGATTAAGGCAGGTGTTTAACCGACTGAGCCACCCAGGCGTCCCAATAAATAAAATATTTTAAAAAATTTTTTTCTTGGCTATTCTTAAGTATTTATTGTTACAAATGAAATTGAAAATCATTTGATCTAATTCTAAAAACCTCCTTGGGATTCTGACTGGAATTACTTGTAATTAGGAAGTTATAGACATTGTTCTGGTATTCTCATCCTAGAAATGTAACATGTCTCTCCATATATTCCAACTATAGTTGTGGTCTTTCAGTAAGATCTCGACATAATTCTCGTAAGATCTTGACATAATTCTTATCAGTCCCACAATACCATTCTTATTTAAATATATTCCTAGGTATTTAACAATTGGTCATTATTCCTAAATGTGAAGCCTGAAAGTACAAAAATCCTAGAAGAGAACACAGGCAGTAACATCTCTGACATCAGTCATAGCAACATTTTTCTGGATATGTCTCCTGAGGCAAGGGAAATAAAAGCAAAAATAAACTACTGGGACTACATCAAAATAAAAAGCTTCTGTACAGCAAAGGAAACAATCAACAAAACTAAAAGACAACCTACGGAATGGGAGAAGATATATTTGCAAATGACATATCTGATAAAGGGTTAGTATCCAAAATATATAAACGACTTACACAACTCAACACCCAAATACAAATAATCCAACTTAAAAATGGGCAGAAGACATGAACAGACATTTTTCCAAAGACGACATCCAGACGGCCAACAGAGATAGCCAAGAGACACATGGAAAGATGCTCAACATCACTCATCATCAGGGAAATGCAAATCAAAGCTACAATGAGGTATCACCTCATACCTGTCAGAATGGCTAAAATCAACAGAAGAAACAGATGTTGGCAAGGATGCAAAGAAAGGGGAACCCTCTTACGCTATTGGTGGGAATGCAAACAGCGGCAGCCACTATGGAAAACAGTATGGAAGTTCCTCAAAAAGTTAAAAATAGAACTACCCTATGACCCAGCAATTGCGCTACCGGGTATTTACCCAAAGAATACAAGAACATCACTAATTCAAAGGGATACGTGCACCCCAATGTTTATGGCAGCATTATTTACAATAGCCAAGATATGGAAGCAGCCCAAGTGTCCATCAACTGATGAATGGATAAAGAAGTGGCGTTTATGTGTGCGCGTGCACACACACACCAGAATATTATTCAGCCATTAAAAAAGAATGAAATCTTGCCATTTGTAACGACGTGGATGGAGCTAGAGAGTATTATGCTAAGTGAAATAAGTCAGTGAGAGAAAGACAAATACCGTAAGATTTCACTCATACTTGAACAATCAGATGGTTGTCAGAGGGGAGGTGGGTGAGGGGATGGGTGAAATAGGTGATGGGGATTAAGAGTGCACTTATCGTGATGAGCACTGAGTAATGTAGAGAATCGTTGAATCACTATATTGGACATCTGAAACTAATATAATACTCTGGTTAACTACACTGGAATTAAAATTAATAACTTAAAAAAACAATTGGTCATTATTCTTGGTCATTCTTCTGAATAGGATCTCTAGCCCACTCTCTACCTCCAATTTCCATTCAAACTGTTTTGCATTTAGCATAGCTTAAAAAACATTTTTTTAGACTATCTCCATCCAATCACTTCACCAAATTCTCATGAACTCGACTAATTTTCTAGGTGAGTTTCCTAGATTTTCTAAGCATTCATATCATCTGCAAATAATGATTCTTTCTATATTTATACTGTTTTCATTTTCCTACCTTACTGTATTAGCTAATGCCTCAAAAACAATGTTGAATAAAGTTAACAAGCATCTTCGACCTTATTTCCAGTTTTACTGGAAATGCCTTAATGTATTTTGCCTTTTTATATAACATTAAGTTTCTGACAGTTTGTTACGTTTGGGTAGTTTCCCTTCTATTGCAATTTTATCTTACTTAAAAGACTTTTTATTAAGAATGACTGCTAAATATCCCCCAAATGCTTTGTCATCTGTTAGTACATTATTTTCTCTTTTAAATAATTCATATAATAAATCATGTTGACAGACTTCTTAAGATTCCCATCTTTATGTTTCTGAACTAAATCTTTCTTGGGTCTAATAGAGTTCTTTAAATAAACTGCTAGATTTAATTTACTCTTTTACTTGAAAATCTTGTATACTCATCAAAACCAATCTTTAGTTTTCTTTTTGTACTACCTTAAGGATTCTAGTATTAAAGCTACTCAATCATTATAAAAGGAATGGGGAGCACTTTGGAACATTTTCTACTTTTCTAAACATGGTTAACAGAGTAACCATGTGTTTTTGAAATAAACATTTGCAAAGACCTGGTGTTTTTTTAATGGTAGTATTTTAATGGCTAAGGGGCTTGCCTGTGAATACCCCCAGACGAGGAACCCCCCACCCCTTGAGAGCACTCAGAAAACCCTCAACCTCAGAAGAATTTTCCAGGCTCCCCCAATGGTTGTTCTAATCCAGCAAGAAGACGGAAGGGGTGGGCGGATGTATTCAGACACCCAACTTCCTCAAAAGCAGAGCCATTTCAAATAAAATACTACTTTTCCATTCCCTAGACTGTCCCACTGTCAATGTCACCACCTGCCTTTGGTGCTCTGCTTTCAGACAGACATGCAAGAGTTGTTTTCCAAAGCCATTAGTAAAACGTCCCACGTACATCCAGCCTCTAATTACAAGAATCTACAACTCCACAGTACTGCAGGTTTGGGTTTGCAGTTCTGCTTATGCTTCAATTGTTTTTCCGAATCCATATAAGGAAGTTCCAGAAGGAGCCAGGGAGCCGGGTATCGGAGTGAAATCACTCTTCTGAAGTTACCCTATAACCTTGAATAAATGTCCTTCGAACTCTCAAAGTTGAATCTTCTTCAACCATAAAAGAGAAATAATAGCTGCTTGGTGCAGGGTTGAGGATTACAGGTTAAAACACCTTAGGCAGAGAGTCTGGCTAACAATGCAAACATTATTTGACAACAATGGTAACTTTTAGCTCCATGAAACAAATGAGTGAAACAAACCTGTCATGCTCTGATGAACCTAACTCCCCTTCCCCGCGTCCCTTATTAAAACTCTCAAACAGTACATGTGAAATACATATATCCTTCTTTCTCTTTTGCCCACAAAACAATCACACCTACATGTCAATATAGACAGAATTCTCTTTCAGCTTAAAAAATTAACATGCATGCACCATGAAATCAAATTTGGATGCAAACACATTAGGGAAGATGGGGTAGGGATAAGCAATTTACAGATCAACAAATGAAAGCACTCGTCTAAATTGTTTATAAATCTAGAGTAATACTTTTTTTTTTTGAAGACACATTTAAGATTCTGTTCAAATAAAATGTATTTGCTTGGTTATCTTGTTCTAACAAGTATTGTAGATGTAAGCACTGGACACGTGCATGTTTAAAATACAATACAAAACATCCAACAAACTGTAATGATTGGTCAACTTGGAAGTACAGTACAATTTAGGACAGAAGCGAATTTGCTTAGCAAGAAGCAACTGTTGAGATGTACACGTAACTCACACAGAGTCTGAAGAGTAGCAGAAGATGCCACCTCAAAGTATGCCACTTTGGTGTATTATTTTGAGCTGTATAGGCACTTGAAAAACAGCAAATGCAGAAGGCAGCTTTCTCCGAACTCCCCTTCAATCTACCTAAGATAGATCCTCCGAAAGAAACTCAATTGTCCGAGATCCCCTCCCTAGTGGGTTCAACCAGGGACGGATGACCTCTATCACAAGACAGGAAATGGATACCACACCCAGACAAACTTAGTCACAAGTATCATACCTACCCCATCTATTCTTCCAAGGGCCCATTATCTTTCCTTAAAAGTCACTCACTCTCCCTAAGACACCTATGACCCCTTTTCCTATTAAGTTGGTATTTAAGCCTAAATTTTAAAGCTACCTCTGAGTTACTCACTGATCTCTGGGTCTCTCCCAAGTACACATGAGGTATATATGTTACTCGACTTCTGTATTTCTCGTTAATCTGTCTTTTATTACAGGAGTCTTAGCCAAGAACTAGAAGGGCAGAGGGTAAGGGTGCTGATAATACTGAGTCCATCTTTGGCCCTCTTATCTTGTTCATGTTTGCTCAATGACTTCTCTTGGGACTACGTGTTCTGGCACCTTAGAGATTAATATACGTACGTCAAAAATGCCTGCCAAGGAAGGCTGGCATTTTGGTTTCCCATGAATCTGTTAGAGATAACGGTCTTTCCCCATCCTCATACACAGGTCGTGCCATAAAAGCTAATGAAAGGTTAACTTGATTAAAGGTCAATTAGTGCACGCATACCCTCTGAGGTACATGGGAATGGTATGATCTCACTCCAGTGCCCTTCCTGCATGTCCTCTCCCTCTATAAAATCCGGGGACTACAGTCTGGACTTTGCAGAGAGTAACTACGCAGCTGCCACGGACCATCCTCCACCCAATCCCGCCTGTCAGTTAGGTGTCCCTGAGTAAAACTCGGTGTAAACTCTATGGAGTGGCCCACTTCGCTTTCCGGTCACCAATGCCTTCTCAGTTTGGGGGGATACTTTACTGTCCCTCCTCCACCTTCTAACAGTAGAGGGAAAAATTATCCTTCCCTCCAAGATGATCTATTTATCTTCTTAACCAACTACCCTTAGAGCTGTTTTAGGAAGGTACAATTCAAGTCAATAACATATTATTAGTTGACTTCAAAATGTTATCTAGAAAACATAATTACCTGATAGCAGTCTCCTTTAAGATTGTCTAAGACGTTGCCACATGTTTTTCGCATGTATTTCTTACATCCATCAATCACCATTTGGTCAATGTTCAAACAGGTCAAGGAGAAATTGATCCTGAATTTGATCTATCAAAGAATTCTGAAATAGTAATACTTTAAAGAAAAGGTAGGGGCACCTGGGTGGTTCAGTCGGTGAAGCGTCTGACTTTTTTTTTTTTTTTTTAAGATTTTATTTATTTATTTATTTGAGAGAGAGAGAGAAACAGCATGAGAGGGGATAGGGTCAGAGGGAGAAGCAGGCTCCCCGCCGAGCCAGGAGCCCGATGCGGGACTCGATCCCAGGACTCCGGGATCACGACCTGAGCCGAAGGCAGTCGCTTAACCAACTGAGCCACCCAGGCGCCCGAAGCGTCTGACTCTTGATTTCAGTTCAGGTCATGATCTCAGGGTTGTGAGATGGGAGCCCAGCATCCAGCTGTGTGGAGTCTGTCTGAAATTCTCTATCCCTCTGTCCCTCCCCATGCTCTCTCTCTTTCTCAAATAAATAAATAAAATCTTAATAAAGTAAAATTAAAATCTTAATAAAGTAAAATAAAATCTTAAAAAAAAATAAAGGTAAGACAAACATGAATTTTATAACACAAACTTGGGTATCAGATTTACCAAAAAAAAAAAAAAAAAAAAAGATGAATGAGACAATGATTTCATTGTTATACCAAGGTCACTCAAAAAGAACTGAATTTTCCCTTTTCATGAAGAAGCCCTTTCACAAAGTGCTAAGCAGCAGACGCAGTACCAAGGTTGCTTTCTCGTTTTCTCAACTAGAGGATCTCTGCTGCTTTGTTTGTAGCCACATGAAAAGGCTATTGGTACTAAATGGAAATGTTTGTTCAAGGCAGTATTTAAAAGGCATTTGCCTCATAACATTAGCTGGAGTCTTAAGACAAAAAAAGAGGAACAAAACAGAAGCCAATTGAACTTGATCTCCAAACAAAGGATATCTCTACCATAGTGACCATCTTTGGTTTCAGTTTGACTATTTCACATAATATGCCCCCATCTCCACCCCCAAGAATCAGCACGTCTTTGCCACTGTAGTCTTCTTTTCCACTGCCCATGATGGCCTGGGTATACGCCAAATCACTCTCTGCCAGATCTAGGGAGGAAAAACACAGGTACAAAATGGTGATTCTACCCAAACCCACACAGAGACCTGACTTGCCATGCTAGAAAGTGCTGGAATCTAGTCTAAAATTCAAATTTTTTTCATTTTTGATCTTTAAAAACTATCAACAATGTGCAGAGGTACTTTTTTTTCATCAACCCTACTCATCTGACACCTAATATATTACATACACATATACCATGGTCAGTGGAAAAAAAAAAATTCAGTCTTAAGAATGTTCTGATATGCTAATTAAAAGCAATCATCTTTTATTACATGAAATACGGCATCTGAGAGTTGTTCCAAGTAATAGGAGAGACAAAGTAAACCAGGGTTTAGGGGAAACAAGATTGGCCAGGAGTTTCTAATTGTTAGCACTCAATGGTGAGTATACATGGGTTCATCATACTATTTTGTCTACTCAGTTTTGAAATTTTCCGAAACAAAAAAATTTCTTAAAAAATAAGGAATCATATTTTCTTTATATGAGCATAATTCAAATACTCAGCACTAAGAATACTAAGAAAAAGGAACATCAAGACAAAGTTTTCATGGCTCTGCTATAAAACATGAAAGCCTAAGGGCGCCTGGGTAGCTCAGTTGGTTAAGTGTCTGGCTCTCGGTTTCAACTCAGGTCATGATCTCAGGGTCATGGGTTGGATGGAACCCCGGGTCCTGGTCGGGCTCTGTCCTGAGTGGTGTCTGCTTCCCCTCTCCCTCTGCCCCTCCCCCCCGCTCACACATTCTCTCTAAAATAAATAAAATAAAATCTTTAAAATAAAAAATAAAAATAAAACAGGAAAGCCCAGACAATCCACAGGTTAATATGACATAAATATTCCTTTCAAAAAAACAGCACTGCCAAGGACAAACTAGGACAAATCCACAATGGTGCTATTTGTCAGAAAAGCACCATTATCTAAAACACTGTCACTCTGCTATGCAATTGGGGTAGGGATGGAATACTTACTAACATCCCCACTAAGGATGAGAATATTTCCAAATTGCTTCGAGTGTAGAATTTTAATGTTCTGATAAGGTGAATCTTCATCATACACCACTTCATCTATGTCATACTCAACCAGGCGACCATCAGCAGTGGGCCAGTATCTGTCGATAGCTCCTCCTCGAATTATGGGTGGTAATCTGGAAAAAGGGAAAACAAGAATGAGCCTTTACAGGAACACCGCTTATGGTGCCGCTGCCTTAAAGTGAACCTGCAGGGGCGCCTGGGTGGCTCAGTCGTTAAGCGTCTGCCTTCGGCTCAGGTCGTGGTCCCGGGGTCCTGGGATCGAGCCCCGCATCAGGCTCCCTGCTCCGCGGGAAGCCTGCTTCTCCGTCTCCCGCTCCCCCTGCTTGTGTTCCCTCTCTTGCTGTGTCTCTCTCTCTCTCAAATAAATAAATAAAATCTTAAAAAAAAAAAAAAAGTGAACCTGGAGGGGCGCCTGGTTGACTTAGTCAGCAGACGATGCCACTACTGATCTTGGGGTCGTGAGCTCAAGCGCCACGTTGGGTGTACTGATTACTTAAAAAAAAAAAAAAGTGAACCCGGAAGTGTGAGTGTACAAAAGCAAGCAACGTGCCCTCCAGCCAATTCCAGAATAGTATACAAATCTAAAGCTTGGGCTTTCAGCTTTATATACAAATATGGCCACTACCAAATCTCAGCAACTGTTGTACATTAAGAGGTTACTTTTTTAATAAACCTTTCTGGCATGCCTTCAATTTTTCCTAAAAAAATGTTGGAGAAGGGGTGCCTGGGTGGCTCAGTGGGTTAAGCGTCTGCCTTCGGCTCAGGTCATGATCCCAGGGTCCTGGGATGGAGCCCCGCATCAGGCTCCCTGCTCGGCGGGAAGTCTGCTTCTCGCTCTCCCGTTCCCGCTCCCCCTGCTTGTGTTCCCTCTCTCGCTATGTCTCTGTCAAATAAATAAATAAAATCGTTTAAAAAAAAAAAAAAGTTGGAGAAAATGGCCACCTCAGACATCACACTCACCCCAAATACTTCAACAGGAATCTCTTAAGACCGCCTACCCCACCACACTTCCACACCACGTTCATGCAAGTGCACGGGGGTGTAATACCATCATCTGGTACACAATCCACATTCAAATGCCCCCAAGACCGTCCCAATCATGTCATTTACAGCTGTTCTGCTTTTGAATGAAGGATCATATGCTGTACTTTCTTTTCCTTTTTTACCCTCATTTCGTCTATTTTAGTTAAGTTTTTCCACCCAATGTGTTTCATAACATCTCAGGGAAATGCAGACCAGGTGTTCTGCAGAAAATCCCTAAGGTGGGTTTGCCTGAAGACCTCTTTCTTCATTAAAGTCAGGGTGGTAGATATTTACAGAAGCATCACATCAGGGGCAAAAGATGTGTGCTTGTCCTATTATTAGAGATGCTAAGTGTGACCAGTTGGTTCAAGTGAATGGCACCAGATCCCTCCATTTACAAAGGTACCTTTTTTCCCTTTGAAATTACTAAGCAGGCTGTGGGATAGCCCTCTCAAACTGGTGAAGCCCCTGAGCTCTCAACAAACCTCCAGTAGTGGTTTTGGCATCTAGAAGATTCTTGCCTGTATCAATTATTATTACTAGAAGGACCGCAAACTGAGGATTTTCCCATTCCATTCTTTTGCAAATGCTCCGTATTTCAGAAAACGTGAATGTACTAGAAACTACCAGCAGAGGACACTAAATGACAATGAAAACCAGAGCCAGAAAAGGGGCTTGGCAAATCTAACAGAAACACAAAGTGAGAACTCGCTGCATACTAACACAACTGTGTGCAAGTCATGTGTTCTCAAACACAGTGGTATTCAACAGTAAAACAGCTGGATGATGGGGTATGCTACCTCTTGACTTGCTCTGCTGAGTCTCTGCCCTCCCACTCACCTGTTACCAGGAATACAGTCTGAACCTCTTTTAATGAAGCTTCCTCTGAGCAAACACTAACAACCATAAAGAACACTAAGATTGGGGCGCCTGGATGGCTTAGTCGGTTAAGTGTCCGACTTTTGATTTCAGCTCAGGACATGATCTCAGGGTCGTGGGATCCAGCCCTGCATCAGGCTCCGTGCTGGGTGTGCAGTCTGCTGGACATTCTCTCTCTCCTCTGCCTCTGCCCCTCCCCCTGCCTGCACGCGCTCTCTGTCCCTCAATAAATAAATAAAATCTATATATAAAAAAAAGAACACTGAGATTTACAAAGCAAATTCCCATGAACTCTCATTTAATCCTACCAACTCCTGATTTAACCACTTCTTGCACCGTTCAAGTGAACAAATGCAGCTGCTGGAATGTCTGCAGACTAGGTTTGTCTTGTAAAATGTGCAGCCCCAAACAAGACAATACCACCCCTCCCCCGTCCCCTGCCCAGCCTGGCCTGGCCCAGAGCAGGCAAACAGGACTTGGGGGAAGCCTCTTCCACCCTTGGCTGATGGTTGGTGGGTAGACGGAGGTGGGAGAGTAAACCACCTGTGACATTAGATGAAGGTGACAAATATCAAGTCATGGGTTTTCAGGAGAGAAAACCCACCCCCTGGTTGACAGCCAGCCAGCTATACGAAATTACTAAACTGCACAAACCCGATGAAAATAAATGTCTATTCTCAAGTGTGTCACTAAGTGCCTTGGCTAAAGTAAAGAGCTCTTCCCTCAATTGCAACACAATGGTTTTCATTTTTTAAAAAATTTTTTTTAAAGATTAATTTAAGTAATCTCTACACCCAAAATGGGGCTCAAACTCACGACCCGGAGATCAAGAGTCGCACGCTCCACTGACTTGAGGCAGCCAGGCACCCCGAAACACAATGGTTTTTAAAGACTGGCAAAGAAACAACAAGGATCTCTAACAGGATGAGGAAGCCATTTATCTTGATGAAATACTCATCCTAGCATGAAGTGCATCTCCTTGTAATGGGCTACAGGAGATATTCTGGAGCCCAGCACAACTCTTCTTTCAACTTTCACTGCTGAAAATTGAAAATGGATCGTAGAGAGAAAGTCAGACAGAGTATGTCCTGGGTCTCCGGTACACTGTGTCTACTGCAATATCTCCCTCACCTCTAACCCCCAACAAAACTTAACGGACGTAAGCTTGTTTTCCTGTTCCTTTTCTTTGGAAAGGTAGAATATAAAAATAAATTATCTAATACATCCCATGGCTTCTTAATTAAAAATTCAGATTTAACTCACTGGCCACAGGGGAATAATGATTTCAGATAATGTTATGAGTTACTTGTTAATGACTAAATTTCTAACCATGTCATTCACCAGACAGAAAAATGGCGCCATCCTTCTCCTTTTGAGGCCAATTAAAAAAGCCTGCCACCAAGTACTCCCAATAACTTCTGGACCCCTCTACCCTGATTTTACGAAAAGTTGTAAAAGCAGTGACGAGCAAAAGCAAGGTCTGTATTTTGAACTGAAAATATGAAGCTTAACTCCACTCTCACTTAGCTCCTATATCCAAAACAAAGACTTCTCATGAGTGCTGAAACCCATAAATGTATTCCATCTATTTACTTAGTCCTAGAAGTAACCCTAATAAAAGTGAGACCAATAAAACTCAGAGGCATTTCGATGTTGGCCAATTCATTATCACGGAGTTAATACATTTTAGAACAGAGTGGGAACCCGCTGAATTCAGGTTGGTGCAGATAGGTCTGCAGCAGTCGAAGGAATGCTGAAAACCTCTGCAAGCAGGGAAAGGTGGAAAGTCCAGAAAAGTGTGTGGGTGTGGACATGCTTTTAAGGACTGGGAAGAGGGAAATATGGCTGAGGAGATGTACACTGAACTTAGGTGGGGTAAACAAATCTAGGTGCTCTGACAGATTTCAACCACGTGGGCAAGTTGTACACGGTTACGTTCATTTACCTGCAGTTCCCTGCTTTCTACCCTACCAGAGATTAACCAACCTTCTAGTTAACCTTACACCAACCCTGGAGCTTTCCTATGGGCTGATGAAATTTAGCATGCTGAGCTAGTAAGTCCCTCACATCCTAGGTCTTGCCAAAATGAATGCACGCTTCTACAAAGTGCTGTCAACTAGAGACATCTGTATTCTGGTCGCTTCCATCAGTGATGGCGTGACCTTGATAAAGTCCCTCTAGGTCTCTCTGTGTTTGCTGTTGTGAGTAAGGGACAGGCCTCCTACTTTTTGGGGCCTGATAAGGATCCACCCAGACAGGACAGGAGCAAACTGGTGAGAATTACCTGTTGGGTATCCATGATTAACTCCTATTCTTAATTCCCAGGACTCACACAAGACTCTATCCATTCCAACAAATGCCAAAGCTGTTACATCTATTAAGGCTCTTTTAACATCTGTTACCATGGACAAATACTGCTGCACTGTTCAAAAGAAATGTTCCATATCTGCATGGTACACTGTGATAGTCACTAGCCATTAGCTACTGACAGGAGGCTAGTGAAACTGAGGAATGGAACTATCTTTATTTACTGAAGTTTAAATAGCCATAGTCAGGACAGGGGAAGCTTAACTGTCTTTAGTATCATTTGAAAAGAACCAACCAGTGGCTGCTCAAGGTAGGTGGCCTCTCAATTCTTAGTATCTTGCAAAGTCACCTTACTTGAAAGCTTTGAGGCAAATTTTCTATCACCTCATCTTGTCATAAATCTTAGAAGTGAATTCCACTTTGGAGCCCAGAGCTCTGAGCAGAGACAGCAACCTTTTCACTTTACTGGACCAGGTTGGGGAGTTCTCTCACTCTCTTTTGACTGAGACGGAAGCCCCCCCCCCCAGCTCTCTGCTTTATACAGTTCCAGCTCCTGAGATTCGCCCCATTATCTCCTTTCTACCTTTGTTTCATTTTACACAGCATGCACGCGTTTGTGTGTGTGTGTGTGTGTGTGTGTGTGTTCATACATTTTGTCTTGTTTGGATGTGAGGCATCCATTAGCTCAGTCTACCCATGTTGCCAGAAGCAGACACTGCTCGGGGACAACACCACCATTCCAATTTTACCAGTTAAACAAATATAAAAGGACATTCGGGAGTGGACTTACCGCTTCACCCGCACAGCACTGTCCTGACTCAATTCTTTCATTCTTTCTTCTACTTTGTTCAAAAGCTACAATTAAAAGAAAAACTACAATTAAAAGAAAAGAAGTCAATGGGCTTATAGAATAAGGTGAGTGCAACAGCTAAGTTTCCAGGAGGCTGAGGCCGTGGTGACAGCTGTGTGATATTCCTGACCTCCCCCATCCCTTCAGCAGCCTCCAGGCCTGGCCCAGTTCCACACACCCACACCAACCAGCCCTCATGGTGCTACCCTCAGTGCAAGTCACCAGCAAGATAATGGGAAAGGGGAGAGCACATGGATAATGCAGATATAACATCCTGCTCAAAGGTTTACATTTCATCATGGAAAGTAAAACTCTCAGTTTTTAAGCAGTCAAGGGAATGAGGACAAGCCAGGTTCCTAACAACAACTGAGGAACCACTATTTTTCTTCTAAAATCACTTATCTGGAGGGAGGAAATTTAAAGTTAACTGGGAGATCAGCAATTACATAAAATAATTTTATCATTAAAAATATGAGATTTTCATATGGTTTCACTTATTTGTGGAACATAAGGAATAACATGGAGGACATTAGGAGAAGGAAGGGAAAAATGGGGGGGGGGGGGGAATTGGAAGGAGAGATGAACCATGAGAGACTATGGACCTGAGAAACAAACAGGGTTTTTGAGGGGAGGGGGGGGGGGGATGGGTTAGCCCGGTGATGGGTATTAAGGAGGGCACGTACTGCATGGAGCACTGGGTGTTATACGAAAACAATGGGATCGTGGATCACTACATCAAAAACTAATGATGTATTGTATGGTGACTAACATAACATAATAAAATTTAAAAAATAAATAAATAAATAAAAATAAATAAAAATATGAGATTTGATGATCCTCAAATACTTGTAATTACAAATAAACAAAACAATAATTAAATAAAAGTAAATAAAAGTGAAAAACCAACACTGTCAACTTCTTGGCCTTGCGAATCACCGTCATAACTCTGAAGATCCAACAACACCAATCCATGTGGGTAAATTCTCAAACTGGCAAAGCTACAAAGGAAAGCATAATTTTAAGGTTAGGAATTGTATCATGGCATTCAAAAGAAGAAAAGACACCAACCCACCCAACTAAAAGCAAAGACCATTGCTCTTTTTTTCCTAAGTTACATGGTTAACCCTTTTGCTTTCTTAGGAGAACCTCTTCTTGGGGGTGGGAAGCCCACCAATCATTTAGGGAAGATTTAGACAGTCACCAGATGCTAACGTTTTCAGATAACGGGTTCTTGGGCCCAGAAAGTGATTCAGTAGCAGTTCTGTGAACCAGATTTTTTTTTTTTTTTTTAAGTAAACTCCACCCAACTCACGACCCCGAAATCAAGAGTCGCATACTCTACCAACTGAGCCAGCCAGGTGCCCCTGTGAACCTGATTTTTAAGAAGGTTCCCTGGCACGTGATTCGGCCAAGTTTAGTGACCATGGCCCTCAAATGAAGGGAGGGTAGGAAGGACAAACTGGGTCCTCCCAATTAACCTTCAGAGAGTTCAAAACAGAGCCGTGGTTTTCCGACTGCAAGCGGGTGGTGGTTAAACTGATTTAGTTCGGGGTTGGCACACTCCAGCCTACACACTGCAAACCACCAGATCCAGCCTGCAAGACTTTTTTTTGTAGAGCCTGCAGACTAAGAATGGTTTTTACATTTTTAAGGAGTTGTTTAAAAAAAAAGGAGAGAGAGAATGTGACAGACACTCTATGTGGCTCCTTACGGAACAAGCTTTCTGACCCCTAATTTAGGGGATCTGCTCATTTTTCTTAAAATATCAGAGTGTATCACATGCAATAAAAGTCAATGATGTGGAGAAATTTCTGTTTTGATCATACGTGTATCTGTACTGTCTAGACACAGATGACTATGTATGGGGTTATGATATAAAACTACTTCTCGGGGCGCCTGGGTGGCTCAGTCGTTAAGTGTCTGCCTTCGGCTCAGGTCATGATCCCAGGGTCCTGGGATCGAGCCCCGCATCGGGCTCCCTGCTCAGCGGGAAGCCTGCTTCTCCCTCTCCCACTCCCCCACTTGTGTTCCTGCCCTTGCTATCTCTCTCTCTCTGTCAAATAAATAAATAAAATCTTTTAAAAAATAAATAAAATAAAAAATAAAACTACTATTTACTAAAAGTCGTGGTTAAAGAAACATTGGATTAAAAACTAAACACTACTAGTTAATTTCACCTTCAGCCTTTAAATGGCCCCCAAATCAAGTTCAGGTCCAGGAAACCACAAATCATTTACACCTGAATGCGCCTATCATTTTTTTCCCCCTCCACCACCCACAGCACAAAGGAGAGGGGCTGGAGAAGGGAAAGGGTAGAAAAACCTCACCCCTAACCAGCTGGGTGGTTCTAGTGCAGTCCTCGGCCAATGGAACTGCAGGAACACAGGAGCACAGACAATGCTGGAAGTTAGTACAAAAAGCTCAAGGGATTAAAACCAGGCTGAGGACCAGGACTTCAGCATCACAAAGTGGCTATTAACCAGAAGTCAGGCCAGAAGCTGGGTATGGTCCCCCTGAGCTGGTGCCTGGTCGCCCAGGCACGGGTGGGAGCAGTGAGGTTTCAGGACAGGCACCATGGGGATGGGTCCCAGTAGAGCAAGTGAGAGAAGAGGGAGACCAATGTTGAAAATACGTTTTTAAACTAAGCATGTCAATTTTCATTTTTTCTGCTTTCAGAAGCAATTTCTAAACAGCTCTTGTCATTAAAAATTCCCTTCTGGGAAGAATTCTAGGCCCCCCAGACAACTGGAAATGGTGTGTATGGTAGAAGATTCAAGAAGTGAGGCAGAGAAGTGCCTGGATGCAAAGGCAGTTAGGAGATTCTAAGAGAATCAAGGCTTCAAAGAACTTATGGGGTGGCAAGGTGACATGGTTCCATTTGCTGTGGTCCCCCCAAAGGATGGACCACATCCAGGATAGCAAGAGACCGTGGCGGGGAAGGTGGAGAAAAGAGGCTAGGACAGAGAGAGGCTGAACCCAAGCCTGCAGGAGCTGAAAGGATCAAGGACAGCTGCAAATCTCTACTTGCAGGAAACGTGCTATTAACTGGGCCGGGCACGGAGGAGGGAAGGTAGGAGAGTTTGGTGGTGGCGTTGATTTGGGATCACCCTAGAGAAGAAATGATTTTAGATACATCTGAGGTATCTGCTAAACACTTATGTGGAGATTTGCTGCATAGTTAGAAATACAAATCTGGGCTTAGGGAGAGAGGAGCTGGGAAGTCCTTGAGAGGCATCAAGAGAGGGAAGACCAGTAACCCCCATGGGGTGGAGCATGTTGACTTAGAAAGAGAGTAACCGAAGGGGGCACTCAGAAGTCAAAGTTTCCTGATCTCCCAGCATTGCCTTCTGGGCCTCTGAGGTCGTGGGGGTGGTTATTTTTCCTTTTAATAGAGAAACAAGGGACAGAATGTGGGACATTAATGAAACCATGTGGAATTCTAGTACTTTGTACCCATTGGGGGAAATGGAATTAAAGCCATTGAAAATACCCAGGAGTTCACATTTTAAAATTAATAGTGCAAATTACGAAGACTCTTACTAGTTTTGCATACTAAACCAGTCTAGATAGGATACAAACCTAGACTTAGGAAAGCACAAAGAGCTCAACATGCTGGGGTCTTCTGTTCTCGGTCAGTTCTTAATTTAGGTTTCCTTCCCTATTCCCAGAACATATTGGCTCTCATCTACATATTGATTAGGTAAAGTCTGGATAGTCTATAAAGGTCTTAAGGAAAAGAAAAAAAAACCCAACTTGAAATCTTGGGTCCCCTCAGCTTCCTGTCAACCTCCCCGTAGACATTCTCATTCCGCATTTGATGATGGTCTGCATTAATTGCTAATAACTTATAACAGTGCTACTCACAGTGGGGTCAGCCGACCAACAGCATCGGTGTCCCCTGGGAGCTTGCTGAAAATGGGATTTCCGGTGCTACCCCAGAGCGGCTACATCAGAAACTCTTGGAGCGGGGCCCGGGAATCTGCTTTAACCACGTGTGAATCGTGGCCTGCAGTTCACACTGCTTCTGCTTCCCAGGGGTTCTGGGTCCTGGCCACACAGCAGAATCACCTGGCCGGGGGGGTACTTTGGAAAAATACTGATGCCCACTGGCCTCAATCTCTGGGAGAGTGACTGGGGTAATGGCGTCTTGTGAAAGCACTCCCGGGCGATTCTACTGTGCAGCTAGGGCTGTGAAGCACTGAATTCTAGCCCCCCTAACAAGATGTCACAGGAGGAAATAAAAAATAACCTGGACGCTACCCCTCCCCACTTTGTCATCCGCCCCCAAGCCCCACCAGCTGAAGTGCTCAGATCTGAAGGCCACCTCACCTGCCGTTTTTGTTGATGTAGGTCGCTAGATAACCGTGGTCTTGCCAGTTGTGCACCGACTCTGTCATCCCTTGCTCCTGGAAAATGGACCGGAGGCCTTTTAGAATGGTCTCGCCATCAGCTGGAGAACAAGGGAGAGAAGGCAAGGTGGTCAGGATGAAACACATTCCAAAGGAAAGCCAGCGAGGCGCAGTTTGACGACTGAACTTTGGAAGAAAACCTGAACAAAGATTTGCCGGCGTCACGCCCGTTGTCAGGAGCTATGAAGGTTCTCAACCCCGTGAGGAGAGGCTACACGGATTACCGGGTAACAAGACAGACACAAAAACACCAACCACAAAGTCATTGCACCAAGGATGCAGACAGGTCTTCAGCCAACCAGAGATGACACAACACAATGTTTAGCCTAACCAGAAATCAAAGAGATGCAAATAAATGAGCTTCCATTTTAGGGTATATAAATTAATGAGCCTATACAGTGCTAGAAAGGGGATGTCCACCCACTCCTGATGGGTATCATAAAGGACTTCAAAACTTTTGCCTTTATGTTCCAGGTGTCTCACAATAAGCATGGGTTGCTATTATAATAGGGAAAAAGAAATTAAATGGGGCCACTCAGTAACATATTTCTATACAGTAGCGACTGAACAATTCCTTATGGAATAACCTGCTATGTACTGACCCTATCCTTGGCCAGGGGCCCATCTTCCCCTCTCCCTCCCCACCCACTTCCCAAGTGGTATCCCCAGGTAGGACTTCGGTCAAGGTTATAGAAATTGCATTAATCTCTGCAGGTTCACTTGATGCCAGAATCTTCAGGAACATCCAACATTATGACGCCTAAGAGAAAAGGCAAAATGCAATTTATTCTCCTCTAGTTCGATCTGCTAAGCACTCATTGCCTGAGAAGGGTAAGGTAAAGCACCGAGATGAGACAAAAGGAATTACTCTGTACTGTCCCACGAGCCCTCCATGGGCTGGTGTTTTTTCCACATGACAGAAAAAACAGTGTAGGCTGCAAAGCGTCAAAACAGAGTATGTACGAAGAGTACGTCTGCGACCTGAACCAAGGCAAAAGAAAAAAACAAAAAGATTCACAGCTGAAAAGGTTTCACCAGAAAAATCACACTAGAATTCCTTCCATAAACTAAGTAGTGCCAACGTTTGGACTAGACGTTAAGGATTTTTTTCACCCTACTTAGAATCTATCTCCAGCCATGTCTGGAACTTTGTTCCCAAGACCTTCCAGAGCACAGTTAAGAATGAAGACCACAAACTGGGTTCAGAGGCCAAATTGGGCAGCAAATGTGTCTTATTCTAGCAGGCACAGACTTTTCAAAAAATTTAAAGTCAGTTGCCACTTAAAAACCAGATTTCAGGGCACCTGGGTGGCTCAGTCGGTTAAGCGTCTGCCTTTGGCTCAGGTCATGGTCCCAGAGTCCCGGGATCAGACTGAGAACTACATCAGGTTCCCTGCTCAGCGGGGAATCGGCTTCTCCCTTTCCCTCTGTCCCTCTCCGTGCTCGTTCTCTCTCTCTCAAATAAATAAAATCTTAAAAAAAAAAAAAAAAGATTTCACCTACCCACACTGTAGTGGGTGGAATGGTGGCCCCCAAAAAGATATGTCCACATCCTAACCCCCAGAACCTGGAAGGGTGACCTGATTTGGAAAAAGGTCTTTGCAGATGTAATTATGGATCTAGAGATGAGATCATCCTGGATTATGCAGGTGGGACCTAAATCCAAGGACAAGTGCCCTCATGACAGACGGAAGAGGAGAGACGGGGATAAAGAGGAGCAGGTGATACTGGTAACAGCCACAGGCCAAGAACACCAGGAGCCGCCCGCAGCTGGAAGAGGCAAGCAAGGGCTGTCCCCTAGAGCCTTTAGAAGGTCCACGGCCCTGCCAACACAGTTTTGAACTTCTGGCCTCCAGAACTGGGAGAGAATGTGTCTGTTGTTTTAAACTGCCCGATCTGTAGCACTTTGTTAGGGCAGCTCTGGCAGACGGATACACCCACCAAAACAGGTACTTTCAACTTCACTTAACAAACGATAGCAAATAGCGTAGCAAAAATGGCCGTGAGGGCATCCACCTTCTAATCTTTTGAGTTCCCGAACACAGACAGAGCTATTAGGATAGCACAACCAAAACTCACGGATAGCATTTAAAAACACAACTACATGAGTGTGCAGCCCCAAGCCCCCAAACAGGAGCAGGTGGGCACAAGTGTGTCCACCAGCAACTGTGTGAGAGGAAATCAGAAAGCAAAGGGACTTCACACTTCTCATAAAAATACCAGCTGGGGTTCACCCACAAGGAAGGCGTCTCCTCCTCTGAGACGGCAGCACCCAGGAGGGAGCAGGGACCTGGGTAGAGCCAGAGAATGTCAGCGTGGCCAAGCCCGATGAGAGCCAGCTGAACTGAGGCTGCATCCAGGAAAAAGCCCCTCATCAGGGAAAGACTCCTGGAGCGGAAAGCACACCACACACCCATCGCAACACAAGCATCAGGCAACACGGGTGGTGACCTCATGTCTCATTAGTCTCGCTCATTCCCAGCAAAAACTGTGCCTTTGGGAAACTCGTTTGGAAGAAAATAGCTGGCTTCACTATTCTGAAATTGGAAATTAAAAGGGGGAAGCCTGAATTATATCCTCTGAATGATATTCGGTTTTAAGACTGAAATCCACCCCCTAAAAAAATTCCGATTTCAAACTTCATCAAAAGAAGGGCCCTCGTTCAGTCTGTTTGTCACTGAAGCCTGGTGGGGTCAAGCTACCGCGGAAGTGACTGAGCTGCAGGGCGGGAAGGACAATGTGCCCAGCACGGCCCCGAGGCCCGCATAGCCCAGAACTACTTGCCCTCAACAGGAGAGCCACTATGTCATTATTCAATCCCTCCTTGGCTAGAATACACGTTTTCTGATTTGAAAGTGCATAAAACAAATCATCACTCCTGGTAAATGGCCTCAAGACTGGGTTCTGTTGGCACATTACAAAACAGAACACAAATCCCCTATATGCTGGTGAAGGGGACGATCCAGACAGGGCCACCCTGTGCATCACTGGCCAGGCTGCGCAGGAGAGGACCTCAGCCCCAGGGCTGAGCCGGGGCAAACTCTCTCTTGGGCCAGGGAAAGGGGTGTCTTTGTCTAAAACACCTAAAACCCGGGGCGCCTGGGTGGCTCAGTCGTTAAGTGTCTGCCTTCGGCTCAGGTCATGATCCCAGGGTCCTGGGATCGAGCCCTGCATCGGGTTCCCTGCTCAGCCGGGAGCCTGCTTCTCCCTCTCCCGCTCTCCCTGCTTGTGTTCCCTCTCTCGCTGTGTCTCTCTCTGTCAAAAAATAAATAAAATCTTAAAAAAATAAAAATAAAAATAAAAATAAAACACCTAAAACCCTTGACTGCCGGCCAAATGCAGCACGGCAACCACCCCCCTTTTTCTAGCTGGCACCATCAGTGGAAAGGTACTGAGGGGGCTAATGGAGGCCCTCCAACCAGGTTTCAAACTGAAGGAAAACATATTACGAAAGAAACCCAATGGTGAGTGTTACTTATGTCTATACTATGGGCTTGCCCCTCAGTTTAGAAGAAATCTGCCAGGTCTGAATGTTATTTCTGGCGGTCACCACCGCCTGGTCCCTTGTGGGCACTGAATGACCGTGTGCCTTTCTGCACTTTCCTCCTGTCTTCTCGTCCTCCACATTGCTCCCAGCCCTTGGAGACGATTCCAGAAAGGGGCTCCAGAGCTGAAACAACTGCCCAGCAACTCTTTTCCAGAACCAAGGTTTGAAAATGAAAACAAAGCCAAAGACATGAGCTCCACTAGGTTCAACGATGAGGCTCGCTTGGTCATCTTGATCTCAGGGGCTCAATAAATGTTTTGTGGGTAAATGAAAATTTATTTCAGTTGCCTAAATTAATCATCTATATTGCTGTATCTTTGCAGAGTTTCTAGAATATCTAAACCAGTGGTTTTCAATCCCAGCAGTGCATAATTACCTGGGGAGTTTTTAAAAGTGGTACGTCACATCCTAGACCAATTAAATAAAAATCTACGGGTGAGAACCAGGCATCGGTATTTTTCAGGGCTCCCTGGGAAATTCCAATACACAGCCATGGTTGAGAACCACCGAGCTAAACCACTAGATAAAAGAAAGAACAAGAAAACCCCACTATTTTCAAACTAATTAGTCGAGTCACCAAAAGGTTATAGAAAATGTTGAAAAAGGTCTGAAAAAAGCCTGAACTCCTTACTAACAGGCAGCCTAGGACATGTCCCAGAAAATGCTTTGCAGTTATCCAATTTCAACCTTCATGCCTGTCTAGTAAGAAACATGTAATATGACCAAGCAAAATGTACTTGGCTGTATCGGGGTTCCTCAACTGGGGTTGACAACATATGGTGTGAAGGACAGTCTTGTCCCTCACAGGACTTTGGCAATCCCAGTCATACACATTACATGTGGGTAGTCCCCCACTTTGTCTGAAGAGAAAAAAAAAAAGACCCCACACTCCCACTGCCCAGGGACAGAAGTGGGGCAGGCAATACAGTCCCTTGAGAACTACTAGATGCTCCATAGGAGTGAAAATAAGCCTGGGCTCAGAGCATGCCCAAATGTGGGAACACAAGACTGCAATGTCGTAAGTGGCTACAAAATCAGAAAATTTGAAAGCAAATTCAAATGCTAAAAGAGATATAATCACACGGCTTTCAAGGACGCATGGTAATCCAAACTAGGCTAACAAAATGTTTGGCAGAAGTTCTTAGAAAACTCTGGCCAGGCAAGAATGATGTGCAACTCGTAGACGACTCAGCACTCCAAAGTGCGCAGCAACACAGTGACCTGTCCCAGGGCAAAATGTGTCCTTTGTCCACTAGACAACTCAATGTCCCCGTTTCCAGACCACTGCCCACTTTGTGTTTATTCAACAATAACTTAGAAAGAATCAACTTGGAGGTCTGGTCCAAATTAAATACATCACTACCAAAAGAAAGGAAGAGAGGATGAAAAGTGGGGTGGGGGGGCAGGGGCAAGGCATGAAGGCCCAAGTTTCATCTCCCTGCCTCATTTTCTCCCAGAGATCCATTTTTAGAGGCCGCTCTTGGAGCACTCTGACTCTGACCGTCAGCTCCATCCAGATGGCTGAATCCCAAATCCTTATACCCAAATGGAAACTGCTTTCTGCCTAACTGCTCAACACACTGTCCCAGTCAAGTCTGAAATAAGGCTTGGACTTCTCTATTCCCTCCCCCAGATGTTAATACCCTTGCCACTTAAAATCCCCCAGGATGCTCCCCTTGAAGCTTCTTACACAAATCACCCACCGCAGCCTCTCTGTCCCTCCAAACTCACTGGCCAGGCACCGCCCCCAACAGGCATCACGCCCTCAACCCTCAAGATGGGGACACCACTTTGCAGTGTTCCTTCCCTCCATCCCTCGTGGTCTGGGGCTGCCCTGTAATCGGCGCTCCATAAGGTGGGCAGCCCCAAGTGGACGTTCAGCTGAGCAACTGCACTCACCCAGGCTGACCAGCCCAAGAAGCGGAGGGATTTGTGCTGAATAAACACCTAAGACACCCGGCACCCTGGCAAAAAGGGGGGAAAACATCCTTCAGTTAGACCCATGCCCACTTTCTTCCATTTTAAGTAACGGCTAAGATCCTGTAACCTCCTCAACAAGGTGAATTCCAGTAGCGGCTGCCCTGAGGGAATAAGCAGTTCTCTTACTTCCAGAAAACACCTGCAGACCTCAACTTGCATCTTGAAGTCCTTTCAACTTCGAACACTTGAGCAAAGAAAACTCGGGACAGAGTGTGTGGCAGCCGCCCCTCGTGCAGGACCTTCAGCCTGCCCGGCCTCGGGCCAGAGCCGCCCTGGCCTCCTCCGCAAAGTCAGGGGGCTGGACCGGGCGAGTCGCTCCCACGCTAGCAGCATCCGGCTCGTGAAATTAGGAGACGAACTGCTATCCTTGCCAAGCGTATCTTTAATTACGAGCCCTGGAAATTCCACACCTCCCCATCAAGGCCCTGTCCCGTTACTTTGCTTCCTAGTTCTCCCCCGCGATGGCTCAAGCTAGTCCGTCGCGAGGGGTTGATGATCGCCGTCATGGCACCATGCCCAAGTGGTGGGGCCTAACGCCCGGCCTCCTCCCAGCTCGCCCCTCCTCCACAGAGCCTGGCATCTCCAGAGCCCGGTGCCCTTAACTCTCCTCCATCCTCTGATCCCGCCCGCTGCCTCCCCCTCCCACTTCCACTTTCCATCCAGGTCAGGGGCCACCCCCACGCCACCCTCCTCCTGAGAGCTGGACCCCCCTAAAGGGGGGGGGGAGTGGCAGCACGTACACCAGCAGCTCACAGCAAGGGGAAGCATCAAGGCGGGCATCCTTTCCCCCAAACCTGAGACACCCTGGTGTCAGAGAAGCGAAGAGCCAGGTTTGGGTTGTGTGGTTTCCCTTCACACACAGACCAGCTTTCGGGTTACCCTGATAGGCTCTTAGGCTTCCTCTAAACCTAAAGAAGAAAGGAAAACTGGACTCCAACACAGTTTGAAGCCATTCAAGTACCTGCTTTAAGCATCCACTCAGATGTCCTAATCTTGACAGTGGTGGTGCTTACATGACTGTATGCATTGGTCGAAACTCAGAACTGTACACAAAATTTCCTCGATGTAAATTATATCAAGTTTTTAAAAATCTATTCCAGGGGCGCCTGGGTGGCTCAGTCGCTAGGCGTCTGCCTTCGGCTCAGGTCACGATCCCAGGATCCTGGGATGGAGCCCCGCATCGGGCTCCCTGCTCCGCGGGAAGCCTGCTTCTCCCTCTCCCACTCCCCCTGCTTGTGTTCCCTCTCTCAACTCTCTCTCTGTCAAATAAATAAATAAAATCTTTAAAAAAAAAAAAAAAATCAATGCTGATAGGCAGCAAGTCCAGATTACCGAAATCAAATGATATACAGGGAAAGCCTTCATATTTCACAATTAAAAAGAGCTTAGCACTTACAATTATTTAAAAATTTGTTTTATTTTTAAATGTTAACAAAGAGGGTCTGTGTATCAGGAGACATCTCAGACATACAGAAGCCTAATAAATTCCCAGAGATTAAAGTGAAGGTCAAGCAGGTGGTTGCCTGGGCTATCTTACTTCGACAGCTTTGTCTTCAATTCCCGTGTCCAGTTCTTTTTACAACAGCTGCAAGATGATTAATCTCATCACACAACACCCAAGACAACGGCAACGTTCAGAGCAGCAGGTTTCACATTAATCAAAAAGTGGAAACCCAAACTGTCCGTGAAACTCTGACTGGATAAGCAAGCTGTGGTCTATCCATACCATGGACTATTTATTCAGCCATAAAAGGAATGCAGTACTGATATATGCTGGGACATGGATGGCATAATGCTAAATGAAAGAAGCCAGTCACAAAGGGTCACATGTTGTAGGATTCCATTTGTATGACAGAGCCAGAAAAGGCAAATCCCTAGACATAAAAAGCAAATTAGTGTATGCCAGGGACTGGGAGCAACTGGAGGCTAGGAGGAATGGGGATGATGGCTAAGGGGTAGAAGTTTCTTTCCGGGGTGATTAAAATGTTCTAAAATTGTGGTGATGGTCACCCAACTCTGAATGTACTGAAAATCATTTAAGTGTATACTTTAAATGGGGGAACAGTGTGGCATAGAAGTCATCTCAATAAATCTGTCCCCAAAAATCCAAACATACAAGCTCCACTTTTAGATTCTCAGCTACTGTGAGGTAATCAAGGCAACAGAAAGTTCCAGAAGTGGGTTGCTCCCTTTCAACCAACCATAAGCCAGGCCCGAGGCAGCAGATTAAAGGGGCTGGCAGGGGCGGTCTCCTCTGCCCCCCCCCCCCCCCGCGCCACAGACGTGTCACAGAAAAAGGAGTATCCGAGCAGCTGCTGTGTGCACTGTCCCGGGCACCGGACGGATGCAGCCCTGCAGCCAGGCTCAGCCTCAGTTCGTTCACGGCGCCAATGTACAGCGTAGCCGCTACAGTTAGGAACTGTAGCATATATTTGAAAGTTGCCGGGAGATTGAATCTTAGAAGTTCTCGTCACAAGGAAAAAAATTATTTAACTATGTGTGGCGACGGATCTTAACTAGCCTTCCTGTGGTGATCATTTCACAAGATATACAAATATCAAATCATCATGTTGTACAGCTAAATCTAATGCTTTATGTCCATTATATATTTCAACAAAAAAATTCTTTTAAATTTTTTGAATTTAAAAATCATAGCACTGAGATGGGGCCACAAAACATAGAGAGGGACAAATGACAATTTGGTGGGCTTGTTTTCAGAGCACAGCTCCTCCTCTTTCTCTTTTGAGAGCGCGCGGGCACGCGAGCGCAGGTGTGCGTGACAGCGAGAAGAGGGGCAGAGGGAGAGAGAGAATCCCAGGCAGACCCCCGCCGGGCACAGAGCCAGATACAGGGCTCGATCTCACGACCCTGAGAAATCAGACCCACGCTGAAATCGAGAGTCAGACGCTTAACCAACCGAGCCACGGAGGCACCCCCCAGAGCAGTTTCTGATGTTCATACCGAAGAACAACCAAACCAGGAAAAATTAGCTACAGAAAGAAAGAAAAAGACCTGCTGAATTGGATTGACAGCCATACAACACAACACAGAAATAACACCCAAGCTCTTTTCATGCAAGTGTGCATTAAAGAAAACCACATGGGGCTGTTTACAGTACCAACCACAGGGACTATTTCTTAAAACTCACATTACAGTACCCTAGGCATACTGTAAATGTGTTGCTAATTATTTCATTGCCCTGCCTTCCCTTTCCCACTGCAAGAGAACAGTTAGAAAGGCATTTCCCGTCACCCCCAACAGCTACTGAAAAGGGGGAAGAGCCTCACTCTACTCTAATATAACCACCTAGGTCCCTCCATGAGCCAATCTCCTTATGACATTAAAGAAGGGCTCACAAAAAGAGAATTTATGAGACACAACCCTAACCCCTCTTTAGTCTGGAACCCAAACAGTAATGCAGTATTGTACCCTCTTCTTCCTGGTAAACCCGTCACCCCCACAAGGCTATGGGAGTCTTCAAAGCAGCCACAACCCACAAGCCTCAGTCAGCACAGAGAGGGAGGCACCTCCACGGAGTGCTCATGTAGCTCAAACTATCCAGTCCTCACATTCTGACCTAGTCCACATGGGAGGCTAACCAAGAATTATAAAGAAAGGCACAGAAAGGGGAGATCATGCAAGAAGCCTGGCTTTCGCTTGGGGAGAAGATAACGAATTGTGGCCCTGAGAAGCTGGACATCTGGCCACCTGAACTCTCCCAGAAGGCGTCTTCTGAGCAACATAAGGTGTGCCTAGACTCCATGGGTTCAAGATCCATGTTTCCAGAAGAGGAAGTAGTAAACTCGGGCTAGAGCTGTGGAAGAGAGCAGAAGACCACCAACGCAGAGGACACTGTAGAGGCCAGGACCACAAAAAGCCCTCTCTGGGCGCTGTACTCAACCCAATAGGAAGAAGCCCAAGAAATGAGGTGAAACCAGACCCAGCAGCTGCAAAAAAGGGATGAGCAAAGTGGTAAGAGGGAACTGATAGGGTCTGAGGTGAGAGGAAAGGAGAAGACCTAAGGCACCTGGACCAGGAAAACTAACCAGCCCTTACACCTTTAGTTCACAACTGCCCTCCACTGTCCACTGTGAGGAGTGAAAAGCATCCCAGCTGCCGACTGCCACCTCCCCTTCATCTCACAAAGCAGTGGGATGCAATCAGGTTACAGGCTGGCCCAAGGTCAGACGGCCATGGCTTCCCTCAGCTCCATGCAAAAGAAAACCAGGTTTCTTTACCAAAGTAGAAACTGCGGGATCGCCACTTTTACTGTCCAGGAGCGCTTAACCAGTATCATGAACATCCAGCTCTCTTCCCACTGCCTTTAGGTGGGCAGAATACCCTACGGGTTCAGATCTATTAACCACTTGTGTTTCTGCAAACAATTCTAGGGTTTGTGCCCAAGCTTCTCTGCCAGGCTGCAAATCGACAATGAAATAATATTTCCAGAGATAAAGCAGTTTGGACTTTGTGTCGTCAAAAGTCACATTTTTATCAAGCCATCCCTGAGGTGACCCCCTGCACCTTCTCTTCTTCCAGCTTTGGCCAAGGCAGACTCAGCGAAGTCAACATTCAGGACTGCGCCCTTCAGAATGAACCTCCACGGAGATTACTCAGCACCCAGGAAGTATTGGAAAAGTTAAGTGCCACAGAGATGAAAGTCAAAGGACACAAGTCAAAACTCCCCGTACAGAGGGAGGAATGTATACTATGATGGATTCCAGATGAGAAAAAGGCCATGTGGGGGCCTGGGAATCTGTACTTGAATGTCTTTCCAGATGGCTCTAAAGCAAGCCACACTGGACTTAGTCTGAAGGCATGGGTGGACAAACTTGTTCCTTAAAGGGCCACACAGTAAAGATTTCAGGATTTGGCAGGCCAAATCAGGGCCCTGTCAGCTACCAGAAGGCCATACAAAGGAGGCCAAAGAACAGGATGTGGCCCAAGGGCCCAAGTTTGTTGACCCCCCGTCTAAGGTCTTTTCCAGCTCTAAGTTCCTAACCAACAGGCACAGGGATGCTCAGCTGTAATTCTACAACCTGAATTTCCAGAAGTGACATTCTTAGCATTTGGGACTAGAATAATCTGAGGAATACTTCCTCCATTCAAGTTAGCAATTTATTAAATGCGGGGGGACAAAATAACAGCTAATAACCCATATAACCAGGACCCCAGTAGACACCAAAAGGATAATAAAGGAATTCTACAAACAACTCTACACATAAATTTAGCGACTTAAAAGGAAATGGGCCAATTCCTCAAAAAACACAAACTACCACAACTTACCAATAAGAAGTAATCTGAAGAGCCCTATAACTACCAAAGAAATTGAATCCATAATCTAAAAACTCCCCAAATAGAAATCTTGAGGGCCAGATGGGTTTCACTGGAGAGTTCTACCAAACATTTAAAGAAGAATAACACACTTCTATACAAAATCTCTTGCAGAAAACAGAAAAGGAATGCCTAATTCATTTTATGAAACCATTGTCCTAATACCAAAACCAGAAAAAGACAGTCCACAAAGAGAAACCTACAGACCAGTATCCCTCGTGAATATATAAACACAAAAGTCCTTTGCAAATCCTTAACAAATAAGAATTCAGCAATAGGGGCGCCTGGGTGGATCAGTCCGTTAAGCCTCTGCCTTTGGTTAAGCCTCTTGCCTTCGGCTCAGGTCAGGATCCCAGCGTCCTGGGATGGAGCCCCGGCCTCAGACTCCCTGCTCTGCTCCCTGCTCAGCGGGGAGTCTGCTTCTCCCTCTCCCTCTGCTGTTTCCCTGCTTGTGCTCTCTCTCCGTCAAATAAAGTCTTTAAAAAAAAAAAAATTCTGCTTTCACTTAAAGAGCTCCTTTAAATAAAGGAAGACCAACCTTCAAATCGCATGCCATTGCATTATTTTCTGCCTCTTCTTTTGCCAGCAGAACCTTCCTTATCTTTCAGTAAGTTAAATTCACCCCTCTTTATAACTGAGCGTCTTTATCCACTGGCACAATCTCAAAGTACTCAGCCCTAAGTACTGCAATTAGTGCTAAGTGTTTTATGTATCATTTGACACTCTTCCAAACATTTTATTGGACATCCCACCCAACAACACAGTGTGTGGGATCTGGGGATCATTAGCACCTTCATGCAGAGGGAGAAAGTAAGGCGCATGTGAAACTACCCGGAGGGTCATCTAAAAGATGCTACCGGTTCTTAGCAGCTCCTTTTGGGTTTGCTGCTTAGCACATAAACACATCTGATCCCAAGTATGGCCACTAGCTCAGTGGCTCCTTCCGGAACACAGATGACAGTATCAGTTTAATGAAATCCAGGCCCACCACAACTTAGGGCCCCAGAGTTGTTTTTCCTGGGGTCTGGATAAGTGCCTAGTCGTAAGGGTTTCAAAGAGCATTCGTGCAATGGTTTACATACTTGCTTTAAAGATTCAATTGAGGAGGCTTCCTGACTCTTCACAAGAACTGGGCGTGGAAGCAAAGTCCCATGAAATGGTGGCCGGCACGGCCTGGGTTACAACCGCTGGAGGCAAACGCCTGCCGTGTGCAGGACTCCAGAAACTCAACTCACTCACAGCTTTCCTGAACACGCTTTTCAACAGATGCCCAACCACAGCCCAGGCACTTCCGAACCGATCCTTACCTGCCGAGGAGCAGTACAACCGCGCCCGTCTCAATTCACATTACAAAGCCCGTCATTCCAAACTGTACCGGGTACCACGCCTGACGCCAGCAGCTCTAACTTTCCCAAGCTCGGAGCCCCTGCACCTCGGTCGTCTCCCAACAAGGTAACAAAGGCCTGGGCGGCCATTCAGATACAGCCCATTTCATGACACAATTAAGATGCAAAGAAGATTTCGAAAGTGGTTTAACTCCTCCACTGCAAAACCTTCCATTATGTGTAGACGATTTCCTCACGCTCTAAATATCGCTTAGTATCTTAAGTACTTTTTCAGTTTACAATCTGAGAAGTTAAGACCATTCTATTTTTATTTGCTTCTCTCCTTGTTAGGTTGAAGACCTTTATGTATACCTCTATTGCCGCAGCTGGTATGTTTTTCTCTCCTACATTACCTAATCATAAGCTTTTGTTTTTAAGGGTATACCGGTTTCTATTCATAAGACCTTCTGGCTTGCTGTTAAAAATACTAAATTGTTGCCACACATGACACATACATTTTCTATCTCGTCTTTTTAATTTTAGCCAACTTAAAAGCACCTCCCCCCCCCCAAACACACACACATACACACACACGGCAAAGTGTCTACTAGCTGGTTATGCAGTTGGAAAATGCTATCCTGAAAAAATGTCACATGCAGGGCTTCAGATTACTTGAAAATGCACCTCTCTCATTAGCTGGGGTAGAGATTGTTCTTAATGCCTGGATGATGGAGTCAATTTCTTAAACAGCTGTTATCCCTTCCACAGCACTTAAAATAACGACAGAGAACGACCAAATAACTAGATGAGGCTTCTTGAGATAAAGCACAAACTCGTTTTACCATACGCTACCTCCACAGGTTTAAAGAAATGGGTGTAACTTTGGGACTACACTCTTAAAAAGATTATGGTTTATACAATTTTTTAATGGCAAGCTCACAAAACTAATTCCCAGCAATGTGCAATTACTCAGCCTGCAGTCAAATACAGCCTGATTCGTGCAATTAAGAATCTTTTGCAGAGTTGGGGGAAAGAGTTAAAAAAAAAAAAGCAAAAGAGTGTGCCAAATGAAGGGAGATTCCATTGAGACCTCCCCCAAACAGCCCATAAAACATTTGCAAACAGCATTCAAGTACGAGAGAATACCTAAAGGACGAAAAATGCCTGCCCCAGAGCTGTTAAATTCTGAGTCTGGGTGCCTCCCAGCTACTTGGAAGCACAGGGAGTGTGAGACTCAAATGTGCGCAAGGGTAGGGACAGCTGGGCAGAAATGGCCCCAGGAGGGGCTGACAAGGTGATGAGGACACACAGGAGGCTTTTTAAATGAGAAAAGGGACAGGAGGAATCTGTTGAGTTTGTGGTGATCGAGCCCTTCCCCAAAATGGAGACACTGGGAGACTGTGGCCAAGAAGTGTAGCCAGGAAAAAGGTGAGCAAGGAATCTGAGAGCGTAGCAAGCACAATGTGCAGGACTTAAGGACTGGCTGCCTGGTACTTGGGGTAGGGGGACGCCCCACGTTCCTGATACAAGGGTTTTTTGTTTTTAATGAGGATCCTACTATACTGATTCTCGTACTTAATTAGCATCAGAATTACTGGGAGGAAGCTGGTTAAAAATGCAAATTCCAGAAACTCCTCCAGCCCAGACCGTGATTCAGTCAAACTAGAAAAGGACCCAAGCATGCATTTCCCCCTTCCCAGGCATCCGCCCCCTTAAGGCTACATTGTTAAAGCGGGTACGTGGGGGCGGGGGGTGTTATCACAATGGTAAAGTGTTACAACAAGGGATGATAATGCTGAGACAAAGGGGAAAGCTTTTTCTCCTCTTGAACAACAAAACACTCGAAGCGATCAAAACTGGATTTTTTTAGGTTTTGTGCTTATAGCTATGAATCGCACAAAGACGATATGCTTCTACCAGAAAGCAGCTCAACAAATAACACGAAAACAGTGGGAGCTCTGAGGATGGGAGGAAGGCTCAGGAAATCAGGGAGGGAGGGTCACCAGAAGCCAGTGCTGGCCAAGCCCTCTGCTCCTAACCGACCCCAGGGCAAACCTAGGAGGAAGGTAAGGCCCACCCTCCCTCTATGACTATTGATTTATGCATAATGGAGACTTCCAAAAAGAACCAGGGAAATTTCGCTGATGATCTGTCATCTGCATTAGAGCATCGGCTTAGCTAGAACTTACCCCGGGGATTCTCTGCCCCAGCACTATTGACATCTTGGGCTGTCAACGCTGTGGGGGGCCTGTCCTGTGCAATGGAGGGTGTTGAGCAAGCACCCCTGACCTACGAAATGCTAGTAGCACCTCCCCACTTATGATAACCAAAAATGTTCCCAGATACTGCCAAATGTCCCCAGGAAGGGGGAGGAAGGGAGACAGAGTCGTTGAGAATCACTGCCTTAAACTAAGAGGCTTCGCAGTTGTGGAATTAACAAAGGCCTTGGAATCAAATAGACAAAGCTTTGAATCCCAGCTACCCCATTTATTAGGTGAAAAGCTTCAATGGGCCTATTTATTCATCTTTAAAATGGGGATAACAGGACCTACCACAGGGTTGTTGTGAGGATTACGTAAAATAACGTGTAATGCGCTTAGGGCAATGCCTAGCCCAGGAGGCAACTAATAAATACCGGCTTTCATGTTTTCAAAGAGACGTCTGTCTTGAAGAGGAACCAGAGACATTTGCTTACAGCTCTGGCCTTGAGTGGAAACCTACTGGGCCTAAAAGAAACAATATACAGAAATGGCACTCTCCCTTCCCTGTCCAGGTAGGGGGTCTGAACCAGGGGTCCATGGACTTCCCAGGGGCCAGTGATTCCCAGGGGCCAGTGGATACAATTCAGGGGGGTCTGTGAACTCAGATGGGAAAAAAAAAATACACATCCTTATTTTCACTAATTGAAATTTAGCATTTTCTTCAGTTATGCTTGTAAAACCACACATCAACTATGGTGGCTATCGTCACCAATAAAATCTCACAGCTTTTTCTTACAACACAGCTGAAATACGATTTTCTCAGCTCTACTTCGAAATTGTGGAAGTTATTAGGCCTGATGCTAGATCATGTTATTTAATGTGCTACTGAAGAAGCACATATTACTAGTCTACATATTTGGGACTTTGTTTATTTTGAAAATTGTGTTTTAAAGTAATTGGGTTACTTTATGCATTTAAAATTCTTACTCTGAGGGGCACCTGGGTGGCTCAGTTGGTTAAGCGTCCGACTCGACTTCGGCTCAAGTCATGACCTCAGGGTTGTGAGATGAGCCCGCTTCGGGCTCACCGGGCTCACGTGCTGGGCTTGAAGCCTGCTTAAAATTCTCTCCCCCTCTTCTCCTCCCCCACTCCACTCCAAAAAAAAAAAAAAGTAAAATTCTTACTCTGAGGCTCCACAATCTTCCTTGATAAGGGTCAAAGGCACAAAATTAGAACCCCTATCCTAAATCTTTTTGGTTAAGCCCAATTCCTAAGCAGCCTTCTATTAATTTATTAAACAAGATCTTTGTTAGAAAACTACTTTCTGGGGGTGCCTCAGTCGTTGGGCGTCTGCCTTCGGCTGAGGTCACGATCTCAGGGTCCTGGGACCGAGCCCCGCATCGAGCCCCAGGCTCCGCATCGGGCTCCCTGCTCAGTGGGAAGCCTGCTTCTCCCTCTCCCGCCCCCCCGCTTGTGTTCCCTCTCTGGCTGTCTCTCTAATAAATAAAAATCTTAAAAAAAAAAAAAAGAAAGAAAAGAAAAAAGAAAACTACTTTCTGAATTGGAGTAACATAAGTCACTTTGTTTCCCTACATCAACTATAGATCAGCGGTCCAGAACCCGAACGTAAGAGCATCAGGCAGGTTTCCTCACTCAGGACCCGTATATGTGTGTCTCATTTTCCCCCTAGGGTACTTGAACTAGTTTTCCATCTTGACCGTAACATCAATCAGGTGCATTTTAACCAGCACTTATCAAACATCTATGAGGTACCAGAATTGTGTCCAGGATACAGACACTGGAGGCCGGCCTTCGCAGATACTCCCAGCCCGGGGGAAGAAATGAGACAGGGAGAGGAGGACTGCTCGAGCTTTGGAGGGCTGACTAGCCAGAGGCTTGTTTGCTCTAACAGGGCAGGCAGAGGCTGTGCGTACCACACCACACTCCCCTCTGGATACCCAGCCCGCTTGCTGCCTAGTGTATATGACTAGGAACAAATCGTGTGTCCTCCACCAGCCCAGAGATGCTCAAACCATACAAACAAGGGACATGTTTATTCTTGTTAGCCTCAGCTGAGAAATCACAAAATGTTTTCTGGGTTCAGGAGTCCTCAGAATCCAATACTTCACTTGCATGATGACCAAAGATGAGGTTTTGTTTTTTAGCAAAAATTAAAATTTCCCGAGTTATGTCATCAGCCACAACACTAAACAGGCACCACCAGGCCCAACCTATAATTGCCCTTAGTGGCCCAGTGGCTGCTGGGTACTAGCTGGCTTGCACTGGTAACTAAGTTATATGGAATCGCAATATAACAACATAACTAAGTGGTTCAAGTTTAATTCCATTAAAATCACATCATGGAACTGGAGCATTAGTAAGGATTACTGACAAATGGGAAAAAGAACATGAATCCAGGCTCCACAGGCATTTGACTCACCCCTGAGTCACATCCAGTACTCACCATGCCAAGACTAATGCCTTTTGACTCATTATTATCAATTAAAATAAATGTTTTTGGAGACCTCACACACAGGTGGTAGATTTCTCACCAAGTGCCCCTAACTGAAACTTCGAAGAACTTACAAGATCCCCGTCTAGCCAGATTCCCTTATTTTCCAAGTGTAGACACCTACTGACAGCAAGGGTAACATGTCTCCCCAAATTAAGTAATGGGGGAACACAGTAAGAATCAGAGTTCTCGGGGTGCCTGGGTGGCTCAGTCGATTTAAGCGTCTGCCTTCGGCTCAGGTCATGATCCCAGGGTCCTGGGATCGAGCCCCATCTGGGGTGCCCTGCTCAGCGGGGAGCCTCCCTCTCCCTCTACCCCTGCTCGTGCTCTCTAATAAATAAAATCTTTTTTAAAAAAAATAAATACTAAAATAAATAAATACTAAAAAAAAAAATCTTACTCCCAAAACACTTTTGTAGGGTCTCAAGAACTAACAAAGATGAATATATACACATCCCCCTCCTTAGTATTATTTCTTCCTAGAATGTTCCTCAGCTCACCATCAAAATTTTCTCATCTTTAAGGTTAACAGGCTGAAAGGGGCGCCTGGGTGGCTCAGTCGGTTAAGCATCTGCCTTCAGCTCAGATCGTGATCCCGGGGTCCTGAGATCCAGTCCCGCATCGGGCTCCCCACTCAGCGAAGGAGTCTGCTTCTCCCTCTACCGCTCCTCTCTGCTCATGATCTCTCTCAAATAAATAAAATCATAAAAAGTTTTAAAAAAAAGATTAACAGGCTGAGAATTAAGGATAATTGGCTGGGAACGTTTGTTTTTTTATTTTCTCCTTGCCCAACTGAATTATTTAGATACCACTTCCACACCTTGCCAGCTTAGAATCTGCCAGTTTCTCCTGCTCTCCTCTAAACTATGTGTCTATGGTTCTCTCCCTCTCTGGCCAATGTCAGCCCCAAGTGTTAAAGTTCTCTTGCTTGGGGCACCTGGCTGGCTCAGTCTGAAGAGCATGTGACTCTTGATCTCCCTGACATGAGTTCAAGCCCTGCGCTGAGCACAGAGATTACTTAAAAGAAAAAAAAAAAATTAGGGGCGCCTGGGTGGCTCAGTCGCTTAAGCGTCCGCCTTCGGCTCAGATCATGATCCTGGGGTTCTGGAACAGAGCCCTGCGCCAGGCTCCTTGCTCAGCAGGGAGCCCCCTTCTCTCCCTCTGCGCTTGTGTGCGCTCTCTCAAATAAAGATTTTTTTTAAAAGATTTTATTTATTTATTTGCCAGAGAGAGAGAGAGAGGGAGAGTATAAGCAGGGGGAGCGGCAGGCAGAGGGAGAAGCAGGCTCCTCGCTGAGCAAGGAGCCCGATGTGGGACTAAGGATCCCAGGACCCTGAGATCATGACCTGAGCCAAAGGCAGACGCCCAACCATCTGAGCCACCCAGGCGCCCCATCAAATTAATAAATCTTTTTTAAAAATTTAAAAAATAAAGTTCTCTCTCCTTTTCTTCATAAAGTGAAGGTTGCCCCGCACTTTTACAACAGAACATAGAAGCCCATTGTGAGCCATCATTTCAACATACCACACCTGAATTAAGCTGAAAGCTGTTTAAGGCTTCAGGCACCGACACAGACTGAGAGAAGTGCCAGAATCTTCCAAGCCTCATCCTGATACTACCCTCCTTAGAGCCTAGAAAACCCATGTTCAATAAGTACAGGTCAATGTTCACACATGCTTCCACCAAGGACACTTCCTAGACTCACCTCTTAGCAGCTAGGTGACCCTGAACCACTAGTTCTTCCTCAAGCCTCATCCTCCTCACCTCTAAATTCAGTATGCAAGAACCTTCACTAAGCACTAATCCCTAAAGTTGGCAGGATAATTACTCAACAAAACCTTAGCCATCTCACACCCAACACTAGCTGCACGCCCCAATCACCATTTTATTTCCTGACTCTCCCAGTCATCTCCCTTCTCTCTATCCTCAACTAAGAAATGTGGGAACTAAAAAATGCTTTGTTTTCTCAGTCACTTCCCAACCACCGAATACACCGACATTACTTAAGAACCTTTTGGTGTTTTAGGGCAACTCCCTTAAAATTAAGCCCTATGAAGTGTGCACCGTCCTTCCTTGTTGTTTTTTTTTTTTAACCACCGGGAGGATAATACTCAGAAAGGTTGAGACGTTAAGGCCGAAGTCCCATGCAGAGCCAATCAAGAAAGACAAGGTCTTGCTTCAAATCCTCAAAGTTTTGTTTTGTTTTTAATTAAATCTTTGCCTTCGGAGAGCCTTTAAGCTTGGGGGAGAAAAATGCAAAATGAGATTTCAGAACTTCAAGAAAGGAGAAGAGAAAGACAGAAAGTGAAAAAGTCATGGTTTTAAGTGGGAACAGAAAAGGTTGCTCCATCCAATTCAAGGAAAACGGTGAAAAGGCAAGATATGGATGAGATGCTCCAAGTGGGATGTACAGGAAGCGCAGATTCAAGTCTGCAGCACTTATAGGTTTAAAAGCCACCAGAAAAAAAGGCTGGCAGCCCTACCCCCCCCCCCCCCCACGTTAGAAACACCCAAAGAAAAGCATGCAAAATACCCTTCCCCTTCGTAATTCCTGCACACAGTTCCGACTTTCCAGCCCTCTGTTCTGGCCGGCTGTGTTCCGAGCCTCCAAGACTCGGGGAGTTTTAGTTCCCGCGCCCAGACCTCACCTCCCCCCCCCATAATCAACGTTTCCTTTCCCGCCCCCCGTCCCTTTCCGCGGGACCCGTCTCCTACGCAGTCGGCTAAGAATTCTGCAAGCGCGGCGCGCTCCTGCCCCAGCCCCGGCTCCCACGAGGGGAGCCCCCGCCCCAGGGTGGAGGGAATTTACCCGCCTCCGAGAACAGGAAAAGGTCACGCGGGCGGCCCCGCGCGGCGCACGCCCCCCGCCCCTGCACTCCCGCCCTAAGGGGGGGCCCGCGGACGTTGGGGGGGGTGTTCCTCCCGAGCCGCGCGGCGCGAAGGGGACCCTCGCAAGGGCGGCCACGCCCGCACGGGGCGCGGGTGGGCGACCCGGGCCTCGAAGGGCGGCGCCGCCGGAGGAGGGCTGTGGGGGAAAGCGGCCCCTCCAGGCCCCGCGCTGCGGCGGGGACCGACTGGAGCGCGGCCTCCGCCCCGGCCGCCGGTGCACGCGGCCCCGCAGCGCGCTCGGCGCGGCAGCCGGAGAGACGCCGGGGCCGCGCGGGCCGTCCGCATTGTTCGGCCCGCGGCGCGCGCCCCGCCCGGTCCCCGCTGGCCCCAGCCCGGCGGGCGGCGCGGGCGGCCGGGCAGGTGGCGGCCGCGCGCCCTCACCTTTGGCGCCGAGCTTGAAGTCGAGCGTGCTGTGCCGTACTGCTGCCATAGTGAGGCGAGGCCCTGTGCCATGCCTGGGGGAGGCGGCCGCGGGAGACTGGGGGGCCGCACGGCGTGTCGGGCTGCGGCCGGCGGGGAGTGAGCCGCGCCGGGGAGGCCGAGGGTAGGAGGTGGGAGGGACCGCTGGGAGCGATCCGGGGCGCGGGGGCGGGGTCGGGCCCGCCTCCGGGAGGGAGGAAGCGAGGACGCCCGCAGCCCCGAACTTAGAGCGCAGGGTGTGGGGCCTCGCTAATGTAATGGTGGAAACGTGGGCGCCGTGCTCCCCGCCGTGCGTCACCAATGGCCGCTCCCGCGCCGAGGATCGGGCGGGCGCTCCCGCCATCCGTTAGGTCACCTTAGGTTTGAACAGCGCAGCACGACTTCCGGGGGGCCCACCCCCTACACATCCACACGTCCCCAGACCATCCCCCAAGCCAGGGCCCCTCTTATTTCCTGGCTAAGTCAAGAAAATCAAATGCTAGGATCCACCCTGTAGTCCAAAAGTACTGCCGCCTTTTCCTTAACTCTTCAAATGCTACAGTTAAACCCATCAGAATTATTGCCATTATTATTAGCAAGGGTCGGCTTGCATTTCGGGACCAAATAAAAACCTCTTGCGTATTTAAGTTACCTACGTTTGCATGAAAAATGGGAATGGTGGAGAAGCAAGTCAGAGGATAAGGTTAATGTTGATTTGGGAAATTACAGATTCCAGAGTTGCTCCTCCATTACAGATGCCCCTGTTCGAGGCGGTGAACCTTTCCGCTGTGGGCTTCTCTTTGACTTTGGGCTTATGGCTGCTATTCAACACGATGTGGCAAAGGAGAGAACATCAGTGCGCCCTAAAGCCCTCCTTTATTCCACTGACAGTCTCACTAGGCAAATGCTTCCATCATCCCGTCAGTCTTCTGTGCGTCTCTCAGGGTCCGGAAGCTCCGCAGGAATCGCTATAATGGCCGGACAAAGTTTAAATCTGACCTTCTGTACCCTCATAAAAGCATGAAGAAACTACGTATTAAACTCGCCTCTCCCAAGAGCAGTCCCCACTGGCTGTTTTCCTGAGTCCTTCACCATTCTACAAGAACTGGGCAGTATCTTCCCAAGTGTTCTTTAACAGGCCATCCTGTTAAGAACTGGATCTCCTTTTTAGCACTTGCTCTGCGTGTTTTCCTTTCTTCCTGGATCCCAGAGTCTCAATTTCACGAGCTATTCTGTTATCTCAGCCTTCGGTCCAGCTACCTTAGATTGCAGTGCCTGCTCTCGTCCTTGGACATCCTCCAGTTCTTGCCACTCCTCCGGAGTCCGGTCAGGGGGACACAGTTGTCCCTTGTTGCGCTACATGGACAGCAGGACTCCAGAGGTCTCAAGTGTCGCAGGGTGGGCCTCTAGGGCATGTGACCTGCGCAATGGCACAGGGTCCCCGGGCTCAGAATGGCCCTGAACTTGGTTTCTCGGCTCTTTCTTGAAATTCTTAACCATTTTGAACAAGGGACCCCGGGTTTTCATTTTGCACTGAGCCTGAAAATTATGTAGCCAGTCCTGCTCAGCAGCTCGTGTCCTGCAGTGCAGGCAGCAGTGGCCTGCGAAAGTGCCTCCCCTTACTTCTGCAAGGTGGAAAATAGAGGTGGAATTCCTTAAGAGGCTTTGTCATTAGCTAATCAGATAGCAGTAACAAAAGTGGAGTTTAACAAAAAGGCTTCATGACATCAGCACAACATCAGAGATCAATGGGCCTCGAAATGGAGCCCACACCGTTGAGGTAATTTTAGGAGTTACTGTAAAGGTGTTCGCAGTATTGTGCATTACCTACCAAGGACGGAATCCTGGCAAAATTGTTAAAGGTAAGTCATGGACAGGAACCAAGGTCTTGAGGCCTCTTTAAACACCTCCAGCTGGGCTGTGAGTACCTGTTTGGATTCTGGAATGTGTTCTCATTGTCTGGGTTTTATAATCCAGGCCCCTGGCTTCAAGGCCTGTTACAGGATGAATAATCATTTTGTTTGTGGGAATTGTTTGTGTTACAGTTGACCAGTGTATCCTGTGCAGCTTTTGTCACACCAGATAATTCAGTGACCTATCCTGCAACAGAGAAGCAGGAGAAATTTACCCAACTACAGCCTGCACTCTTGAAACAACCTCCTAATCAACAGAATCTTGGCAATGGTGAAAATGTGGATATTCATGGATTCACATCCTGACCTTGTCTGCTCTTGGCCAAAAGTGAGGCCTGAGACAGAAAAGCAGCCCCTGCCATCCGGGAGCAGGCCGGGCAGGCTTCCACTGAACATAAATAATTCCCCAGGACACCAACATCAGACAAGGCCACTCTGTGGCCAGCATGGGACAAGACAAAAACAAGACCACTCTGTAATCCTGGCTGAACACGGAGAACAAGTGAACCTTGTCCAAATCACAAACGGCCCCACACATCCCCGCATCCCGGCTAACAGGAGGGACTGCGGCTTCGTTACCAATCACAGCCTCTGTCTGGTCTTCCCTGCTTCTAGGTAAGATTGATGAGGACCCCCAGTCATGGAATTACCTCGCTTCCGGCCAGCATCCAATCCAGAGCAGCACCCAGCTTCCTTAAACGCTCCCCTAAAGCCCCTGCCACAGGCGCAGTCCTCCGCGTGGTCCGTCGCTGTCACGAGAGGAGAACCCCCTGTTCCACACCAGGTGTGGGCCTGGGGGCGGGGAGGGGCCGTGGCGGGAGGGTGGTAACAATAGTGACAATAACATGAAGTCAGTGCTTAGAGTGAAAAACCGTAGGTGATCCTCTATAGCAAAATGTTACTGATGTTACGTATTACTCTTATCGGAAACTCACCTTCACATGGACCCACCTGTTTCTTCGCAGTCGGGCCAACTTGGACGTCTGCAACAGAGTTTTTATAAATCCAGAGGAATAGGGGCGCCTGGGTGGCTCAGTTGGCTGAGCTTCTGACTCTCGATTTCGGCTCAGGTCATGATCTCAGGGACGTGAGATTGAGCCCCACGCTGGGCTCTGCTGCTTATCCCTCTCCTCTCCCTCCCACCCCCCCACCCCCACCCCGCTAGCTCTCCCTCTCTCTAATAGATAAATAAAATCTTTATAAACTCAGAGGAATAGCCACATTGTCTGTCCAGCTCAGCAACAGTAAGTACCTAGTGGGAAGAAGGAAGTGGAAAATGGAAAAAGGCTGTCCGTCAGAGAGGGGAAGGTGGTGGCAGGGAGGCAAGGTGCTACTTGGAAACCTCCCCAGGGTGTAAGAACCCAGAGGCCACCAACAGTGCTGCTTTTCCAAACCTTCCTTGTGAAGGGAGGTGGTGGGCGGGGTGGGGACCAGCAGCCCTTAGCAGCTGCACCTGCCATCAAAGCCAGTGGCCTTTTGTTTTACTGTTTTGTTTTTTCTGTTTTCAGCAGTTCACTTGGACCCTTGGAGACACTCCGCCTCCCTGCCCCCTGTGTGCAGCTGTGGTGAAATCACTTCCTCTCTTAAAAAAAAAAACAAAAAAAAACCTGGCCTTAGCTATTAGGGTTGGAATGGCTGACAGAAATCTGTATCACTCCCCTGCCATTTTTCAGATAAATGTGGGCCTGGCCCAGTCAGTTAAACATGATTTGAATTTCTGAGTAAAAAGACCATGTAACTGAGAGCATCCCGGAATCTTTGACACAGTGATTCTCAACTTTGCCCGCGTAGTGGAATCACCTCGGGAGCCTTAAATCCTGCTGCCAGGGGTGCAGCCCTAACATTGGGATTGTTACCAAAAATAAAAACCCAGGAGATTCCAACGTGAAACCAAGTGTGCCACTGCAAAGCCAAAAAGCAGTGTGAACTACGGGAGATACAACTCCACACCCCCAAGGCTAGCTCTGATATAAGTAAATAGATTTTGAAAGCCAGAAAATAACAAGGGTCAGCAAGGATGTGGAGAAATTGCTGGTGGAAATGTAAAATGGTGCCGCCACTGTGGAAAACAGTTTGGCGATTCCTCAAAAACTTAGACAGTTACCATATGACCCAGCAATTCCACTCTTGGGTATGTGCCTCAAAGAATGGAAAACAGGTGTCCAAACAAAAACTTGTACACAATTGTATTTATAATCGCCAAAAAGTAGAAACAACCAAATTTCCATTGATCAATGAATGGATAAACAAAAGATTATTCAGCCATAAAAAGGAATGAAGTACTGACTCATGCTCCAACATAAATGAATCTCAAAAACTTTATGCTGAGTGCAAGAGGCCAGACAAAAGGACAAATATTGTATGATTCCACATGAAATGTCTAGAATAGGCAACTCCACAGAGGTAGAAATCAGGTTAATATTTGAGTGGGAGGTGTGACTGATTAATAGGTATGGGGTTTCCTTTTGGGGTGATGCAGTATCTTGGAATTAGATGCAAGTGGTGGTTGCCCAACACTGCAAATGTACTAAGTGCCAGTGAGTTTTTCACTGTAAGATAGCTAATTCTATGTTATGTAAATTTTACCTCAACTGAAAAAAAAAAAAAAAAAAAGACTTGTAGCTGAACCAAGTTTATAAGGTAAAACTATACAGAAAAAAATTTTTTAAAGATTTTTTTATTTATTTTTTGACAGAGAATTAGAGAGAGGGAACACAAGCAGGGGGAGTGGGAGAGGAAGAAGCAGGCTTCTGCTGAGCAGGGAGCCGGACGTGGGGCTCGATCCCAGGACCCTGGGATCATGACCTGAGCCGAAGGCAGATGCTTAATGACTGAGCCACCCAGGCGCCCCTATACAGAAAATTTCTTTAAAGACTTTATTTTTATTTATTTGAGAGACAGAGATAGCAAGAGAGAGCACAAGTTGGGAGAAGAGGGAGAAGCAGGCTCCCCGCTGAGCAGGGAGCCCGACACGGGGCTCGATCCCAGGACCCCGGGATCATGATCCGAGCCGAAGGCAGATGCCCAACCAACTGCGCCACCCAGGCGCCCCATACAGAAATTTTTAAATTTTTTTTTAAGTAGGCTCCATGCCTAATGTGGGGATTGAACTCAAGACCCTAAGATCAAGAGTCGCCAACTCTCTGGACTGAGCCAGCCAGGCACCCCTGCTGTAAAGGAATTTTTAAGTGAACTTCATTACCTGAAGCAAATTTCTAGTACATGCCCAATCAGATGGAGTTGAAGTGAGGTGTTTACAAAAAAAGAGCAAAATTGAAGGCTGCTAGGAAACCATCCTCATGGTTGTGGTTTTCCCACAGAAAAACATTCTTCAGCCTCAGATGCTAACTTACTTAATCCTTACAACAGCCCTAAGAAGTAGGTGTAATTATTGCTATTTTACAAACAAGTTAACTGAGGCATGAAGAGGTTCAAGGGCTAGAAAATGGTAAAGCCAAGACTAGAAGCCAGGCAGGTGGCTCCAGAGTCCGGCTGTTCACCCCTGTGATTGCGCTGCCTGCGGGCTCGAGGTGTCTGTGCTTCCTTACAGCTCCCCAAAGCCAAGGTGTTTGAGTCTGCCTGCCTCCCCAGCAGGGTGTGTATGTAACTGAGAGGGTGTTCTGCCTCTCTGCAGCTACTGCCTATCTCCACCAAACAATGTCTGGGGTGAATTCCTAGCCCACCTCTTACTAGCTATGTGACCGTCAACAGGTTCATCAAGTTCTCTGTGCCTCCTTCCCCACCTCTGTAAAATGAGCTAATAATAGTACCCACCTCATAGAGCTGTTGTGAAAATTAAATGAGTAAATATATGACAAGCACAGAGGGCAATATCTGACACATAACAAGCATTCAGTAAATGGTAGGTAGCAGTGATGAGGAGGATGTTGATATCATTTTTTTAAAGATTTTATTTATTTATTTGAGAGAGAGAGAGTGCACAAGCAGGGGGAGCAGAAGAGGGAGAAGCAGGCTCCCCGCTAAGCAGGGAGCCCGATGCTGAGATGCGGGGCTCGATCCCAGGACCCTGGGATCATGACCTGAGCCGTAGACAGTCACTTAACCGACTGAGCCACCCAGGCACCCCTGTTGATATCATTATTAAGGCACAGTCTTAATAAGGCACCAGCTCCTTCGGGATGCCTGAGTTTTCACCTCTACGCTCCCAGTGCTTGGCACAGTGCCTGCACACAGTAGGCCTTCAACATCTGTGTCTTTGAAATGGACTGAGGAATAGAACGTCATGATTGCCACCCCGAAGGACTCCCAGCAGGGACCAGGTTCTCCGAGTTCAGATGCTGGAGAAGGGAGATGAGGATGACAGGCAACCCGTACAATTTCCCCACTCTGTTCCCCATCATTTGACTCATATTCCCAACCCCCAGGGTGCCAGGTAGTCCACTGCCCATTCAGAAGCCTCTAAAAGTTTGTTGGTAGAACTCTCTGGATAATTATTTAAGAAAGGTAAATGACAAAATAGGTTTTCCTCAAGACATTTCAAGCCAGCACTCTGGGTATCAGCCATAATCCTTATTTGTGTCCTTGCTGACCCTTTTATTTTTTACTTATGCATTTATTTTTAATTTATTAATCTATTATTTATTATTTTTTAATATTTTATCTATTTGACAGAGAGCAAGCACAAGCAGGGGGATCAGCAGGCAGAGAGAGAGAGAGAGACAAGCAGGCTCCCTGCTGAGCAGGGAGCCCGATGCAGGACTCGATCATAGGACCCTGGGATCATGACCTGAGCCGAAGACAGATGCTTAACTGACTGAGCCACCCAGGCGCCCCTTTTTATTTATTTCTTAAACACATCTCTTTTTTCTAAGATTTTATTTATTTGAGAGAGAGAGAGAGAGCAGAAGCAGGGGTAGCGGCGGAGGGAGAGGGATAAGCAGGCTCCTCCCGATGCGGGGCTCGATCCCAGGACCCTGGGATCACGACCTGAACCGAAGGCAGACGCTTAAGCAACTGAGCCACCCAGGCGCCCCTCTGCTGACCCTTTTAGAACTAGCATGTAGAACACAAAGACATGAAGAGTCACTTCTTGCTATTACCCTGCAACCACTTTCTTGACTCCTGCGACTCACAGTGCCCTGAGATGTGTCCGAACACCCGGTTCCTCCAGTTTGAGAAAGCCTGACTTAGATGGAAAACTGCCAACCTGAGCCTCTGTCATACAGCCCCAAGAAGACACACTGGGCCAGCCTTTTTAAGAGAACCTCCACATGAGGGATGCCTGGCTGGCTCAGTTGGAAGAGCTTGTGACTCTTGATCTTGGGGTTGTGAGTTTGAGCCCCATGTTGGATGTAGAGATTACTTAAATAAGTAAAAGAGAGAGAGGGAGAGAGAGAGAGAGAGAGAGGGAGAACCTCCACTTGACACAAAGCCCCCACGTGAAACGCTGTCCAACCCATTCCACTTCCTCCTTTCCTCTCACTTCCAGCAAAGAACAGCATTAGGGGGAGGGGAGACTTAATTATTGCAATGTGTTGCTTCAGTGCCTATGCCCAAATAATGACATAATCAAAAGTGTTAATAAAGAAAATAATAGAGTGTTTTTGGGTCCAAAAAGTAATGCCTGGCTTCTTGGCTGAATACAGCACCTCCTACAGCTGTACTTGAAGATGTGACTAAATTTTCAACTATTAGTGCTACTTAAATATATATTTTTTCTGTAAGAATGACTCCTTACTGCCTAAAGTCTCTAGAGAAGCAGTTCAGAGAATAGTTAGGGTCAGGGCCTTTGTCAGCCAGCCTGGATTCTAACCTTGATTCTTCCATTAACTTGCAGGTGATCTTTGACAAATGCTCTCATCTTTCTGTGAAGGGCGTACCGTAACAGCACCTCTTTTACACAATTGTGCCTGAGAATTAAGTGAATTCATAGAAGTACAGCACTTAGAACAGTGCCTAGTGTGTAAAAAGCCCCCCAGAAGGATTAGTTACTAATTACTAATGAGTTACGATTGACGTTTATTTTTTTTTTATTTTTTTATTTTTAAAGATTTTTTATTTATTTATTTGAGAGAGAGAGAATGAGAGAGAGCAAGCACATGAGAGGGGGGAGGGTCAGAGGGAGAAGCAGACTCCCTGCCGAGCAGGGAGCCCGATGCGGAACTCGATCCCGGGACTCCAGGATCATGACCTGAGCCGAAGGCAGTCGCTTAACCAACTGAACCACCCAGGCGCCCCACGATTGACGTTTAACTGGTAGTTTCCTTTGGCCCGGTCCAAATGGTGAGTGCCTGGGCATGTACAGAGCACTCCCATTTCAGCTGCCATTTCCCTGCAGCAGAGCTAAAAGATTTCCAAAGCCCGCAGAGGGGCCACTTGTCTTAAAATGTATTTGATATAATTCAACAGCCAGAGGTAGTCCCAGAAGCCAGTTGCAGTGGGATTGGAGTGAAGCTGCCATTTTGTAGCATGGTAGCCCCTTCCCGCCCTGCCCCCACCTTTTTTGAAGTAGGCTCCACGCTCAGCATGAGCCCAGGGCGGCACTTGAACTCACGACCCTGCAATCAAAACCTGAGCTGAGATCTAGAGTCGGATGCTTCACCGACTGAACCACCCAGGTGCCCCTGGGCTTTGCCCTTTCACCTACTGGACCTTTGGGTCTTTGTCCTCACCTGAAACACCTCCTTTGTCCAGTGGAGAAGCCCACCCATGAGCATTCGCGGCCCAGATCGAGTGCCAACCACAGCCCGCTCATTTGCTAAGCTGGGTTCCCACAGCACAGCAGTCAGCTCTCCAATGAAGAACTTTCCACCTTGCATTAGTGGCAGCAGGCTAGTGCCCCTCGTACTTGACCTGTGTCTCTCCAACCAACACTCCTTCCTTATTGGGACTAAAATCCAGAAAGTCTGAGTGACCAGCCCAAGGTCAGGTGCTTGTTAGTAAAATGAAGGCTCAAGGACCAGGATCCTGGTGCCCCAGTTTGCAGGCCAGGGCTCTTTTCTTTAAACTATAATGCCCTTGGGATGCCTGGGTGGCTCAGTCAGTTAAGCGTCTGCCTTCGGCTCAGGTCATGATCCCAGGGTCCTGGGATCGAGCCCCGCATCGGGCTCCCTGCTCGGCTTGGAGCCTGTTTCTCCCTCTCCCTCTGTCTGCCACTCCCCCTGCTTGGGCTGTTTCTCTCTGTGTCAAATAAATAAATAAATCTTTAAGAAAAAATAAAATTAAATTAAAATGGTCTTTTAAAAAAATAAACAAAAACTATATTGCTCTTATGTCCAACTTCTATTATTGAATGTTGTTCACTATGGGCCACAGTATTCGTAAAGTATGTCATTTCTAATCCTTCCAATCCAGCAAAATTTATTCCCTGTTTAAAGACATAGTGGGGCGCCTGGCTGGCTCAGTCGGTAGAGCATGCAACTCCTGATCTCGGGGGTTGTAAGTTCCGAGCCCCACATTGGGTATAGAGATTACTTAAAAATAAAATCTTTAAAGACATAGACACTGAGGCCAAGGGAACTGCTCAAGGCCACATGTCAATCTGTGGCAGAGTGAGGTTTGGAATGTGGGTCAGTTTGACTCCAAAGTCAGGAGAATTTCTCATCTATCATGTTGCCCTCAGTACTAAAAATGAGAGCACATAAAAGCACTGAATGGTTCATTTAAAATATACTCGTTTTACATGCAGACAATTGTTGTTTTAAGGAAAGGGTAGAAGAAAAAGAGAGATTACATTTTGGCATGCAATGGCGAAACAATAAATATTCTTTTTCCTGTTCCTGGATCCCACTGCAGCTTCTTCAAAGCAGTGAATTTATGCATGTTGACACAGCTCTTATTTTAAAATCTTCTTTGGCTCCGCATTCAGCTTCTTCCCTTTGGCACAAGCAGTCCCATGACTCCCCTCTGTCAGGCTCTGAGAATCTACCTAAATCCTTATACAGCAATTACTGTTAAGATCCACACTGCAAATGATACTTCACTCCTCCCCACTAAGCCATGAGTTTCTTTTGGTTTCATACTATATTGCCCGGCACATCAACATGTTACTCACAGAAGTCTTGCACTTTAAGGATATACTAACATTACTATTTAAAAAATAAGTTCATTGTGTCAGGAAGTTTTTTATTTTTTATTTTTTATTTTTATTTTTATTTTTTTTTAAGATTTTATTTATTTATTTGAGAGAGAGAGCACATGAGAGGGGGGAGGGTCAGAGGGAGAAGCAGACT